>NC_089490.1:291313284-291616314 GCF_036850765.1 Saccopteryx bilineata
ACCAACCACCTCAATCTTACTAGGAGGATTCCTCCAGAGATATTGTTTTTGTTATTTTAAAAAGCGTAGCCAAAATGTTGGATGAATAAAACTTATGTACAATATACCATAAAAGAGAATTTACATATTATGTATAATTATGTAAATATAGATTTACTTCTTAATCTGTCAAACAATTTTCTAAGATAGATTTTAAAAGCCTCTGTGTAAATCTTCAGATCAAATTTCAAACCCAAATTTCATTCTTCACACTACAGAGCCAAGGCTAATATTCATTTATGTTACTGGCACTTATTTTATAAATTAGTATAATTTACTAGTCATTAAAAAATTGGTTTGAGAATTATGCTCATAAACCACTAGCAGTGTATTTTTTAACTGTTGTATGTAGAAACTGAAATAAGATGGCTTGTATTTTAAGTCCCACCCCATCGTTCTGATATGTGAATTTAGGAAAATATAAAATAAACTATTAAAACATCATTTTTCTACTATTCAAAATAAAAACAAGAAAATAATTACTTTGAGGATTAAGATATCATTGATGGTGCTCAGGATAATGTTTCAAACATAGCACTATTTTTTTGACAAGCGGATCAATGCCATGGTATAGATGTCTTTATGAGTATTTCTCTCTGGAAAACTAATGTACCTCTCTCTTTTAGTCAAAATTTAGCTCTCTAGATACTCCCTTATTTCATTGATTTTTTAAAATTCTTCAGTGTTTTTGTAACTTTGCTTCTTTCATGCTAATTTATTGCTAATACAAGTATTTTTTTCTAGCTTATGGTTTTCAGTTTTCAGGACCTGCAAATTAAATTAACACCTATTTAATAATACTGAAACTTGAAGATTGGCTAATATATATTGGCCACATGAACTTTAGGACTTCCTTATATATAGTGATTATGCATGCTCCTAATGGTATGTTCATTTACATATCTCTCTGGGCAATGAACTTGGTGGTGGGTATGACTGTTTAAAATATTACTTAATACATTAAATTACAACCATGTTTCTTAAGAAAATTGATATTGGAATATCTTTCAAGTTGGGAAAGAAGCCCTGAGAGGAGAACAGAGGATAAAACAAGAAGAGGTGGAGTGGAGGAAAGCAAGAGGGTGCCATGATGAAAAAAAGTAAAAATAAAAAAAAACACTAAAATTTGAATTATTCTTCACTCGCTCAAAAGATGAAAGTCATAATATTACCAGTTGGCTCAGTGGTAGAGCATCGGCCTGGTGTGCAGGAGTCCCAGGTTCGATTCCCTCCAGGGAACACAGGAGAAGTGCCCATCTGTTTCTCCACCCCTCTCCTTCCACTCTGTCTCTCTCTTCCCCTCCCACAGCCAGGGCTCCACTGGAGCAAAGATGGCCTGGGGACTGAGGATGGCTCCACAGCCTCTCACTCAGGCACTAGAATGGCTCTGGTTGCAACAGAGCAACACCCCAGATGGGCAGAGCATCGCCCCCTGGTGGGCGTGCCGGGTGGATTCCGGTCGGCCGCATGCGGGAGTCTGTCTGACTGCCTCCCCGTTTCCAACTTCAGAAAAATACAAAAAAAGTCATAAAATTAAAACACAAAAGTAAATAACAATGCACTAATTCCAACTTATCTCAAATTGGAAATATAGTCTAAGTATTATAGTTAATAAAAAGATAATAGGACAGAGCTTAGCTTAATTGGCATGATCATTTTATCATTGAAAATACACTGAAGTAGAAGTTAAATATGAATGATAGCCAGTTCTAATAATGACTAGCCATGGGAATATGTCAATTTAGAGTAATAGTGCTGTTAGAAGAGAAAGAGAGAGGGATAGATAGGGACAGACAGGAAGGGAGAGATGAGAAGCAATAATTCTTCATTGCAGCACCTTAGTTGTTCACTAATTTTCTCATATGTGCCTTGAAAGAGGGGAAGGGGCTCCAGCCAAGCAAGTGAGCCCTTGCTCAAGCCAGCGACTTTTGGCTCAAGCCAGCGACCTGGGCTAAAGCCAGCAACCATGGGGTGTTGTCTATGATCCCATGCTCAAGCCAGCTAACCCACACTCAAGCCGGTGAGCCCATGCTCAAGCCAGTGAGCTCACGCTCAAGCCAGTGAGACCACGCTCAAGCCAGTGACCTTGCAGTTTTGAACCTGGATCCTCTGCATCATAGGTCAATACTCTATCCACTGTGCCATCGCCTGCCCAGGCAAGTACCCTACTCTTAACATAGGAACTTATTTATGTATGAGTCTGAAAAAGTAAATCTCTGGTATCTGTACAAATTAAATATATAGCACTGTCTTTATTTTCTTTCTTATAATCTTTATGGAGAATCTATCTAAAATTTAATATTAATATAGCTCTAATCTTCATCATAATTAGCTTAATAATATTACTGTCTACAGAATGTTTCACATGTAATATGTCCTTTAGTTTTTATATAAGAAAAATGGAAAGGCAGATAAAGGAAGGGAATGGGCAGAAGGTCTGTGATTAAATTCACTTGGGAAATTTGTGAGAAACAAAGGATTCCTTCATGGCCTGCCCCTACCATGAATATTGGCAAAAGTCCATTAATTTACACATTAGATTATTAATATTTGTTGAAGTGTGAGAGCATAATTGTTGATATTCTATTAAAATAATAAATCATTTTTGTTTGTACAACCAAAATGAAAGCCACAATTTTTCTTTAAGCTACAATTCACAGGAGTACATTTCAACCAAAGGGAAAAAGACAATGTATGTAATAGTCTGTGAACTGTACTAAAAATTCCTTTTATTTATTCTGCAATCTAAAATGATGAGTAACAGTCAATAAATGATCTAAAGTTTAAAGGCTACTTATTTGAGGATATCCTTAATTGTGTTTCTAGTGTTTCTTGAAGGAGCCATATAACTATGATTGAGACAATTAGTCATTGCTTATCTTTTCCTTCTTTCCTACACTGGAATATCATTTTACTGTAACATCAAGTTTAACTTTTGATTAGTAAAGTTCATGATGTTTCACCTTTAAATAAAAATTTTAGGAATAAAATATTCCTAGAATTAATTAATGGTACATCAAAGTTGAACAAATTAGCTGAATAGTTTTAAATGTCTGTGGTCATAATTAAGGTTTTGGGAGTTAATTAGTATGCTTTTTAATAACAATGTTGGGTAGATATAGATTTACTGTAAATCTTTACTCTAAGAAAGAATAATTTATTATTCTTTTTTTTTTTTTTTCATTTTTCTGAAGCTGGAAACAGGGAGAGACAGTCAGACAGACTCCGCATGCGCCCGACCGGGATCCACCCGGCACGCCCACCAGGGGCGACGCTCTGCCCACCAGGGGGCGATGCTCTGCCCATCCTGGGCGTCGCCATGTTGCGACCAGAGCCACTCTAGCGCCTGAGGCAGAGGCCACAGAGCCATCCCCAGCGCCCGGGCCATTTTTGCTCCAATGGAGCCTCGGCTGTGGGAGGGGAAGAGAGAGACAGAGAGGAAAGCACAGCGGAGGGGTGGAGAAGCAAATGGGCGCTTCTCCTGTGTGCCCTGGCCAGGAATCGAACCCGGGTCCTCCGCACGCTAGGCCAATGCTCTACCGCTGAGCCAACCGGCCAGGGCTAATTTATTATTCTTAAAGTTGAAAACTTATAAGTAAATATGTGATAATCAATAGGCAAGAAATCTTCAAGAGTAAATTAATTGAATGAAAATGTAACCTATATATAATTTTAATATTATCAACCCTATTTTACATATGGAACATTGACAAAACTTTTATATAACTTTATCAAGATCAAACAATAACAGAATGTAAAACGAGGTGATTCTGACTATACTGTATAATATTACATCAATAGCTGTGCAAGTAATATAGATTAAATCCATCTAGTTTATATTTTTAAAAGCAATGGGCAAATTTAAAATAAAATAGTAAATTTACTCTACATAAATATTTGTGTTTTCTGGTTTTGAGGCCTTTCTGTAAAACTAGTGAGTTAAACTTAAATGATGTTACCAAACAATATTTGTAATGCTTTATTTCTAAAAGCAAATACTGTTCTCCAGTGGTAGCTAACATTTCTGAAGATATGACTCTGTCCTTCACACAAATGGCAAATAGTGTATTTTCTACCAAACGTTTTATCTTTGAGTGTAAGCTAAAGGTGATATGGCTTATTGCAGAATATGAGGGTCATCATGAAAATGAATTTCAATATTCCTTGAAATGTGTGAGCCATCAATTGTGAAGAAAAGCCTTGAGCATGAACAATAAAATCATAAATTCTCTTGCAATCTGTTATTTGTATAAAATAAAAATAAAGATAAATGTAACTATAGATAGTATATATCATTAATACAATATTTCAATACAAGATGAGGGAAAAAGAGGTTTTATATGCTGTTGAATATCCATATGCTAGTTTTATTAAAATTTATACTAAAATTTTGAGAAAACGTATCAAGGACATACAAATTATAATTGATATACAGTAATAAAGTATAGCTGATAAATAATAGAAGATGCAACCAATAGAATTGAAAGCAAAAATAATGTAGAAATAAAAATAATCACCCAGTCGTCATTGAGAGTTACCCAAATTTTATTGTATTCAATAAAATAAAATATAAGTTGACTCACTATTTAAAACACTAAAATGAACATCTATATCATAACCATCAACCTCCTATTATTTCAGCAATGCCCTCACCCGACACTTAGATAAATAACCATTGCTTAAAAATTATTGAAAAATTTAGATGTGTTTGTTATTCTCCTGAAGACTGGACAGACACCTTGCATAGAGCATGAGGGGCATGACACAGTATGTAGAGGGTAGAGGGTGTTATATTGAGCAGGACATTTGAAACCATGTCAATATAATAATTTAAAAAAATAAAGATTGGAGAGGGTTCAAAATATAAAGCTGGTCTAAGAACACTGGGGAAAAAAATCTCAATTGTTTGGGAAAGAAAAACTTATAAGAAATAAATATGATAAAGTTTAAAATAAATACAAATAAATAAGAATCAATAGTTTGGATAATAGTAAAAGCATAACATATAATATACAGTGTGTCCGTAAAGTCACAGTGCACTTTTGACCAGTCACAGAAAAGCAACAGAAGATGATAAAATGTGAAATCTGCACAAAATAAAAGGAAAACCCTCCTAGTTTCTGTAGGATGATGTGGCAGCATGTGCTCATGTGCAGATGATAACGTAACACCGTGTATACAGCAGAGCAGCCCACAGCCATGCCAGTTGAGATGTGGACGGTACAGAGGAAAGTTCAGTGTGTTCTGTGGCTCGCTAAATTCAAATCCATGACCAAAGTGCAAATGTGAATATCGGTGCGTTTATAATGAAGCGCAACCACATAGGAATAACATTACTGGGTGGGATAAGCAGTTGAAGGAAACCAGCAGTTTGGTGGAGAAACCTGTTCTGGTAGGCCATCAGTCAGTGACGAGTCTGTAGAGGCTATATGGGATAGCTACCTAAGGAGCCCTAAAAAATCTGTGCATGAGCCCGCTTTGAACTGCACTGAATAGGTATGAAACTGGGAGAGTCTTCCTTTCATTTGGTGCAGATTTCACATTTCTATCTTCTTTTGTTGCTTTCCTGTGACCGGTCAAAAGTGCACCATGACTTTATGGACACACTGTATTTCCACATGTAAATAAAAGCTCTGCATGCCAACATGTAAGAGTTTCTATCACGCAGAACACAGATTTGGTATTTTTACATAAGGATAGTCAAAAATACCCTGAAAATGGAAACATATATATATATATATATATATATATATATATATATATATATATATAACAGTATATATAAAAATGCTATGAGCAGGATAGACCTTTTTAGCTAAAAGGTCAGGACTATGTGTATGAGATCTTTGTTACCATTGTGCATTTAACTGGAGCAAAATCGCATGTTGATTTTAATTCAACAAACAGATGTAGAATTTTTTGTCTTAAAAAATGCAACATTAATATATAATTAATTTTGAATGGCAATTTGAACAAAATTTATTGTGTTAAATATGACTTGTCAAAGAGCTTGTCTGATCAGCTTTTTAAGCAATTTTCTGTAAAAGTGATCATAATTATGCTATAGTTTAATTATAATTCATTGCCTTTAAAAATATACAACATAATTATAAACTCTACATAGTTTATAAAATTTTAGAATCATTAAAATTTCCCATACTTTCTACCCCAATGCAAACATTTAATTTTTTTTAAAATGTAATCTTTTCTTCAGGAAAAAACATAAAAATAAATGTTACAATCCAGTCCTTTATATCATAAGGTAATCCTGTATTAGAGCTTGCTGTGTGATTTTTTCATTAAATTAATGAAACAAAAATTTTTAAAAGGGCATGCATGAGTTAGAGAAATGTATATAACAAAAACTTTTTACAAGAGTTGCTTTACAAATTCATATAGTAGCCCTGGTAAGTTGGCTCAGTAGTAAAGCATTGGCTTGGCGTGTAGATGTCCTGGGTTTGAATCCTGGTCAGGACACAGAGTAGAAGCAACCCTCTGTTTTTCCACATCTCCCACGCCCCTCTCTCTCTTCCCCTCCCACAGCTGTGGCTCAATTGACTTCAGCACATTAGCCCTGGGCACTAAGAATGGCTCCATGGAGTTTACACCTCAGCCAATAATAATACCTTGGTTGCACCATGGCTACAGATGGGCAGAGCATCAGCCCCAGATGAGGATTGCTGGATGAATCCCAGTCAGGGTGCATGCAGGAGTCTGTCTCTCTATCTCACCTCCTCTCACTTGGAAAAGAAAAAAAAAAATTCATATTGTGAAAAGCAGATGAGAAAGTAAAAATGTGAAGCATATTATTTTACACAGATAATTAAGATTAAATAACATTCCTCAACATAAAAAATTATAAAATATATTTTTCTACTATCTTTATAACTCTGAAACCAACCTGGGGTTGTATTTACGTTTTCATAAAGACAGTTGAAATAAAGTAACTATCATATATTTGTGTTTGAATACACAAAAGGCATATATTCAACTATTGTTTACTGGGGTTTTTTTTACTGTTATGTAAAATATGATAGTAGGTGTGTATATGTTTACCTTCATGCTGTTTAACATGAAAAATACATATGGTATATACAAAGAGTAAGACATAGCTATGGCACAAATTATCCCACAAAACAGAATACACAATTTTTTTGAAATTGTTTAGGTAGCAGGCAAGCTCATTGAAAATGAAAACTCAATTGTGCTTTCCACTTTTGCAATGGTACGGAACTTAATTAGCCTCCCCAAATTATTTTAACTCATCATTATACCTAATTTTATCCAAATTGTGCAATTTTTAATACAATAGATGAAAAACATAAGGTAAAATAACATAAGGCTGCTATAATCTCATATCATAGCCAAAGTGGATTATATTATCAGACAGCAACAGAAAATATATACCTTATGAGAAGAAAGCTAACAAATTTTTAAAGCATAATTTTCTGAAGCTATTTGTAATAGCCAAAAATGGAGCTCATCAGATCATGCAGGTATCACTGAACCATAAAAACTTATATGTCTAATAATAATGAATTGATTAAAGAATAAATTATTGAGTTATGATTTATCTTATCTTTGTAAAGCTATTTTAAAAAATTCAAGAGAAAGGAAGACTTCCAAGTTCCTTTTATGAGGCAAGCATAATTCTGATTCCAAAACCAGGCAAATACAACACAAAGAAAGAAAATTATAGGCCAATATACCTGATGAATTTAGATGCTATAATCTTCAACAGAATATTAGCAAAGCGGATCCAGAAATATATGAAAAAAAATCATACATCATGATCAAGTGGGATTTATTCAGGGGAGGCAAGGATGGTACAACATTCCTAAATCAATTAATGTGATTCACCAAATAATCAAAAGGAGGAGAAAAAGCACATGATAATCTCAATAGATGCAGAAAAAGCATCTGACAAAATCCAGGCACCCATTTATGATCAAATTTCTTAGCAAAGTGGGGATACAGGGAACATGGCCCAACATGATAAAGGCCATCTATGACAAACCCACAGCCAACATTATAATTAATGGACAAAAATTAAAAGCAATTCATCTAAAATCAGGAACAAGGTAGGGGTGCCCCTTTCACTACTCTTATTCAACATAGTACTGGAAGTCCTAACTACAGCAATCAGACAAGAAGAAATAAAAGGCATCCAAATTGGAAAAGAAAAAGTAAAACTATCATTATTTGCAGATGATATGATACTGTATATAGAAAACCCTAAAGTCTCAGTCAAAAAACTACTGGACCTAATAAACGAATTCAGCAAGGTGGCAGGATATAAAATTAATACACAGAAATCAGAGGCATTTTTATACACGAACAATGAACTGTCAGAAAGAGAAATTAAGGAAACAATCCCCTTCACTATTGCAACAAAAAAAATAAAGTACCTAGGAGTAAATTTAACCTAGGAGTTTAAAGACTTGTACTCAGATAATTATAATAAAACATTGATAAAAGAAATCAAGAAAGACACAAACAAGTGGAAGCATATACCGTGCTCATGGTTAGGAAGAATAAACATAACTAAAATGTCTATATTACCCAAAGCAATTTATAAATTCAATGCAATACCAATTAAAATACCAATGACATACTTCAAAGATATAGAACACATATTCCAAAAATTTATTTGGAACCAAAAAAGAACACGAATAGCCTCAGCAATCTTGAAAAAGAAGAATAAAGTGGGAGGTATCACACTTCCAGATATCAAGTTATACTACTAGGCCATTGTACTCAAAACAGCTTGGTACTGGCATAAGAAAAGACATATAGATCAATGAAACAGAACAGAGAACCCAGAAATAAACCCACATCTTTATGGACAACTGATATTTGACAAAGGAAGTAAGAGTATAGAGTGGACAGTCTCTTTAACAAATGGTGTCGGGAAAACTGGACAGCTACCTGCAAAAAAAATGAAACTAGACTACCAACTTACACCATGCACAAAAATAAACTCAAAATGGATAAAGGACTTAAATGTAAACCGTGAAACCATAAGTATCTTAGAAGAAAACTTAGGCAGTAATCTCACAGACATCTATTGCAGCAATATCTTTGATTTATCTCCACAGGCAAATGAAATAAAAGGATAAACAAATGGGACTATATCAAACTAAAAAGCTTTTGCACAGCTAAAGACAATATGAACAGGATAAAAAGACAAACCACACAATGGGAGAACATATTCGATAATACATCTGATATGGGATTAATAGCCAAAATTTATAAAGAAAACAACACCAGGAAGACAAACAATCCAATCAAAAAATGGGCACAAGAAATGAATAGACACTTCTCCAAAGAGGACATACAGATGGCCAATAGACAAATGAAAAAATGTTCAACATCACTAATCATTAGAGAAATGTAAATTAAAACCACAATGAGATACCACCTCACACCAGTCAGAATGGCACTTATTAACAAAATAACACACAATAGGTGCTGGTGAGGATGTGGAGAAAGGGGAACCCTCCTGCACTGCTGGTGGGAATGCAGAAAGGTACAGCCACTGTGGAAAACAGTATGGAGATTCCTCAAAAATTTAGAAATGGAACTGCCCTTAGACCCAGCTATCCCACTTATAGAAATATATCCAAAGGACACCATATCACCAACTGAAAAAAAGAAATGCACCCTCATGTTTATGGCAGCATTGTTCACAACGGCAAAGATCTGGAAACAACCCAAGTGTCCATCAGTGGACGAGTGGATTAAAAAGCAGTAGTACATATATACAATGGATACTATGGGGTTATGAAAAAGAAGGAAATATTACCATTTCCAACAATATGGAGGGACCTGGAAACTATTATGTTGAGTGATATAAGCCAGGCAGAGAAAGAAAAATATCATGTGCCCTCACTCATTTGAGGAATCCAAGGAATAATGAGAACTGAGGAATGGAATTGAGACAGAGGAGGGATCAAAGGGACAGAGGAAAAGAGGACAGAGGGAAAGGGGATGATAGGATGGGATAAACCTAAAGGGAAGGGGGGAAGGTGCTGTAGGGAGGGGGGCAAAAGAGATGTTGAGAGGAATAGGTGGGAAGGGGGATGCATTCGGGGTGACCCTAGAATCTATGTAAACACAATTAATTAAAAAAAGAGAAAAAATAATGGATTGGTTAAAGAATAAATTATTGTTATGATTTATATGCATAATTTATTCAAGAATACAAAATATTACATAATTTATTTTCCAATAGTATCCCTAAAATTATTAATTTTTTATGAGAGTTGCTTACAATGGAACATTGTACCTAACAGGTTATAAAATGAAACTTCCTGATAAACCTGACTAACAAAGGAACTTAATTAATTAAAGATTCATTATACCACAAATTTAAATTGTTTAATCATTGTTTCATATTAGATTAGCTAAGAATTAGAATTAATCAAAAAAACTACTTTGTAAGTAACCTTAGCTCAAAATATAAAATTTTAATTGTGTTTGGTTCATTATTTCATTTGAAAGTGTCTATTAATACAAGAGGGACGTCACGGAAATGGCGCCGTGAGAAGCGCGTCCGACAGCTCTCCCCTAAATCACAACAAATTTATCAACTAGAAACAGAAAAATTTATCCTCGGAGCATTCCGGAGTTCCACACAAACTGAAAGCAAAAGGACTGTTATCACTTGAATCTGAGAGACGAGGGTGTGGAGGAAGCTACCACAGCGACGCTCATTCAAGCCGCCAGGGAGTGCGCCTGTGTGCTATCAATAAGACTACCCTCAGATGCCGATAAGAAAGAGGAAATCGAATATTATGGATACAAAAGAAAGAGAGGTAACACAAATAGATGTGGAAAAATCTATGGAGAAAAGACTTAACATATTGGAAGCCTTGGAGCTAAATGACAGAGAATTTAAAATAGAAATGTTAAAAATACTCAGAGATATACAAGAAAACACAGAAAGGCAATATAGGGAGATCAGAAAACAACTCAATGAACACAAAGAATATATTACCAAGGAAATTGAAACTATAAAAACAAATCAAACAGAAATGAAAAACTCAATTCACGAGCTGAAAAATGAGGTAACAAGCTTAGCTAACAGAACAGCCCAGATTGAAGATAGGATTAGTGAAATAGAAGACAAACAACTTGAGGCACAACAGAGAGAAGAAGAAAGAGACTCAAAAATAATAAAAAATGAGAAAGCCCTACAGGAATTGTCTGACTCCATCAGAAAGAATAACATAAGAATAATAGGTATATCAGAGGGAGAAGAGAAAGAAAATGGAATGGAGAATATACTCAAACAAATAATAGACGAGAACTTCCCAAGCCTGTGGAAGGAACTAAAGCCTCAAATTCAAGAAGCAAACAGAACACCAAGTTTTCTTAACCCCAACAAACCCACTCCAAGGCACATCATAATAAAGATGACACAAACCAATGACAAAGAAAAAATTCTCAAGGCAGCCAGGGAAAAGAAGAGTACAACATATAAAGGAAGGCCTATTAGATTATCATCAGATTTCTCAGCAGAAACTCTACAAGCTAGAAGAGAGTGGACCCCAATATTTAAAGCCCTGAAAGAGAGGAACTTTCAGCCAAGAATACTATACCCATCAAAGCTATCCTTCAAGTATGAAGGAGATATAAAAACATTCACAAATACAGAAAAGATGAGAGAATTTATCAACAGAAAGCCCCCACTCCAGGAAATACTAAGGGGGGTATTCCAACCAGATTCAAAGAACAAAAGAAAACAACACCACAAGTAACAGCTCCACCAAGAACACAATAAAACCAAACTTAAACTGTGACAACAAAGGAAAAAAAGGGGGGAGAGGATGGAGATTAACAGTAGCAAAGGATGATGAAGTGCAGAAATACTTATAAGATAGGGTACTACAATGAATATGGTAGGTACCCTTTTCATTACTTAATGGTAACCACCCTTAAAAAAACCACCACAAAAACACTTGACTTAAAAAAGGTAGCAACAGAGGAAAGAAGTATGGAACACAAAGAAACAAAAACAAATGATAGAAAAACAAAAGAGAAGAATCAAACTAGATACAAAACTAACAGAAAGCAATTTATAAAATGGCAGTAGGGAACCCACAAGTATCAATAATTACACTAAATGTAAATGGATTAAACTTACCAATAAAAAGACACAGAGTAGCAGAATGGATTAAAAAAGAAAATCCAAGTATATGCTGCCTACAAGAAACACATCTAAGCAACAAGGATAAAAACAAATTCAAAGTGAAAGGCTGGAAAACAATACTCCAAGCAAACAACACCCAAAAAAAAGCAGGTGTAGCAATACTCATATCTAATAATGCTGACTACAAGACAGAAAAAGTACTCAGAGACAAAAATGGTCATTTCATAATGATTAAGGGGAAGTTGAATCAAGAAGACATAACAATCCTTAATATATATGCACCAAACCAAGGAGCACCAAAATATATAAGACAGCTACTTATTGACCTTAAAACAAAAACTAACAAAAATACAATCATACTTGGAGACCTCAATACACCGCTGACGGCTCTAGATCGGTCATCCAAACAGAGAATCAATAAAGATATAGTGGCCTTAAACGAAATACTAGAACACCTGGATATGATAGACATCTACAGGACACTTCATCCCAAAGCGACAGAGTATACATTTTTCTCTAGTGTACATGGAACATTCTCAAGAATTGACCATATGTTGGGCCACAAAGACAATATCAGCAAATTTAGAAAAATTGAAATTGTACCAAGCATATTTTCTGATCATAAAGCCTTGAAACTAGAATTCAACTGCAAAAAAGAGGGGGGAAAAGCCACAAAAATGTGGAAACTAAACAACATACTTCTAAAAAATGAATGGGTCAAAGAAGAAATAAGTGCAGAAATCAAAAGATATATACAGACAAATGAAAATGAAAATACGACATATCAGAATCTCTGGGATGCAGCAAAAGCAGTAATAAGAGGAAAGTTCATATCACTTCAGGCCTATATGAACAAACAAGAGAGAGCCGAAGTAAACCACTTAACTTCACACCTTAAGGAACTAGAAAAAGAAGAACAAAGACAACCCAAAACCAGCCGAAGAAAGGAGATAATAAAAATCAGAGCAGAAATAAATGAAATAGAGAACAGAAAAACTATAGAAAAAATCAATAAAACAAGGAGCTGGTTCTTTGAAAAGATCAACAAAATTGACAAACCCTTAGCAAGACTCACCAAGGAAAAAAAGACACAGGACTCAAATAAATAAAATCCAAAATGAAAGAGGAGAGATCACCACAGACATCATAGAAATACAAAGAATTATTGTAGAATACTATGAAAAATTATATGCCACCAAATACAACAATCTAGAAAAAATGGATAAATTCCTAGAACAATACAACCTTCCTAGACTGAGTCATGAAGAAGCAGAAAGCCTAAACAGACCAATCAGCAGGGAGGAAATAGAAAAAACTATTAAAAACCTCCCCAAAAATAAAAGTCCAGGCCCAGACGGTTATACTAGTGAATTCTATCAAACATTCAAAGAAGACTTGGTTCCTATTCTACTCAAAGTCTTCCAAAAAATTGAAGAAGAAGCAATACTTCCAAACACATTTTATGAGGCCAACATAACCCTCATACCAAAACCTGGCAAGGATGGCACAAAGAAAGAAAACTACAGACCAATATCTCTAATGAATACAGATGCTAAAATACTAAACAAAATACTGGCAAACCGAATACAACAACATATTAAAAAAATAATACATCATGATCAAGTGGGATTCATCCCAGAATCTCAAGGATGGTTCAACATACGCAAAACGGTTAATGTAATACACCATATCAACAAAACAAAGAACAAAAACCACATGATCTTATCAATAGATGCAGAAAAGGCTTTTGATAAAATACAACACAATTTTATGTTTAAGACTCTCAACAAAATGGGTATAGAAGGAAAATATCTCAACATGATAAAGGCCATATATGATAAACCATCAGCCAACATCCTATTAAACGGCATAAAACTGAGGACTTTCTACCTTAAATCAGGAACAAGACAGGGTTGTCCACTCTCTCCACTCTTATTCAACGTGGTGCTAGAAGTTCTGGCCAGAGCAATCAGACAAGACAAAGAAATAAAAGGCATCCATATCGGAAAAGAAGAAGTAAAGCTATCACTTTTTGCTGATGATATGATCCTATACATCGAAAACCCGAAGGACTCCACAAAAAGATTATTAGAAACAATAAACCAATACAGTAAGGTCACAGGATACAAAATTAACATACAAAAGTCCATAGCCTTTCTATATGCCAACAATGAAATATTAGAAAACAAACTCAAAAAAATAATCCCCTTCACGATTGCAACAAAAAAAATAAAATACCTAGGAATAAACATAACAAAGAACGTAAAGGACCTATATAATGAAAATTACAAAGCATTGTTAAGGGAAATCGAAAAAGATACAATGAGATGGAAAAATATTCCTTGTTCCTGGATAGGAAGAATAAATATAATCAAAATGGCCATATTACCCAAAGCAATATACAAATTTAATGCAATTCCCATCAAAATCCCTATGAGATTTTTTAAAGAAATGGAACAAAAAATCATCAGATTTATATGGAACTATAAAAAACCCCGAATAGCCAAAACAATCCTAAGGAAAAAGAATGAAGCTGGGGCATTACAATACCTGACTTTAAACTATATTATAGGGCCACGATAATCAAAACAGCATGGTATTGGCAAAAAAATAGACACTCAGACCAATGGAACAGAATAGAAAGCCCAGAAATAAAACCACATATATATGGTCAAATAATCTTTGATAAAGGGGCCAACAACACACAATGGAGAAAAGAAAGCCTCTTCAACAAATGGTGTTGGGAAAACTGGAAAGCCACATGCAAAAGAATGAAACTCGACTACAGCCTGTCCCCGTGTACTAAAATTAATTCAAAATGGATCAAAGACCTAAATATAAGACCTGAAACAATAAAGTACATAGAAGAAGACATAGGTACTAAAATCATGGACCTGGGTTTTAAAGAACATTTTATGAACTTGACTCCAATGGCAAGAGAAGTGAAGGCAAAGATAAATGAATGGGACTACATCAGAATTAAAAGTTTTTGCTCAGCAAGAGAAACTGATATCAAAATAAACAGACAGCCAACTATATGGGAACTGATATTTTCAAACGACAGCTCAGATAAGGGCCTAATATCCAAAATTTACAAAGAACTCATAAAACTCAACAACAAACAAACAATCCAATAAAAAAATGGGAAGAGGACATGAACAGACACTTCTCCCAGGAAGAGATACAAATGGCCAACAGATATATGAAAAGATGCTCAGCTTCATTAGTTATTAGAGAAATGCAAATCAAAACTACAATGAGATACCACCTCACTCCTGTTAGATTAGCTATTATCAACAAGACGGGTAATAGCAAATGTTGGAGAGGCTGTGGAGAAAAAGGAACCCTCATTCACTGTTGGTGGGACTGTAAAGTAGTACAACCATTATGGAGGAAAGTATGGTGGTTCCTCAAAAAACTGCAAATAGAACTACCTTATGACCCAGCAATCCCTCTATTGGGTATATACCCCAAAACCTCAGAAACATTGATACGTGAAGACACATGTAGCCCCATGTTCATTGCAGCACTGTTCACAGTGGCCAAGACATGGAAACAACCAAAAAGCCCTTCAATAGAAGACTGGATAAAGAAGATGTGGCACATATACACTATGGAATACTACTCAGCCATAAGAAATGATGACATCAGATCATTTACAGCAAAATGGTGGGATCTTGATAACATTATAAGGAGTGAAATAAGCAAATCAGAAAAAAACAAGAAATACATGATTCCATACATTGGTGGAACATAAAAATGAGACTAAGAGACATGGACAAAAGTGTGGTGGTTACCAAGGGTGGGGGGGGAGGGAGGACATGGGAGGGAGGGAGGGAGAGAGTTAGGGGGAGGGGGAGGGGCACAGAGAACTAGATAGAGGGTGACGGAGGACAATCTGACTTTGGGCGAGGGGTTTGCAACATAATTTGATGACAAAATAACCTAGACATGTTTTCTTTGAATATATGTACCCTGATTTATTAATGTCATCCCATTACCATTAATAAAAATTTATTAAAAAAAAAAAAAAAAAAGTGTCTATTAAATCCTTATTATATAAAAACATTGTGTTTAATGCTATGAAAAATAAATTTATTTTTATAATTAATAATTGGAAGAGAATGGAGAGAAACTCAATCTTTTTTTTTTAAATAAATTTTTATTAATGGTAATGGGATGACATTAATAAATCAGGGTACATATATTCAAAGAAAACATGTCTAGGTTATTTTGTCATTAAATTATGTTGCATACCCTTCGCCCAAAGTCAGATTGTCCTCCGCCACCCTCTATCTAGTTCTCTGTGCCCCTCCCCCTCCCCCTAACTCTCTCCCTCCCTCCCTCCCATGTCCTCCCTCCCCCCACCCCTGGTAACCACCACACTCTTGTCCATGTCTCTTAGTCTCATTTTTATGTTCCACCAATGTATGGAATCATGTAGTTCTTGTTTTTTTCTGATTTACTTATTTCACTCCATATAATGTTATCAAGATCCCACCATTTTGCTGTAAATGATCTGATGTCATCATTTCTTATGGCTGAGTAGTATTCCATAGTGTATATGTGCCACATCTTCTTTATCCAGTCTTCTATTGAAGGGCTATTTGGTTGTTTCCATGTCTTGGCCACTGTGAACAGTGCTGCAATGAACATGGGGCTACATGTGTCTTTACGTATCAATGTTTCTGAGGTTTTGGGGTATATACCCAACAGAGGGATTGCTGGGTCATAAGGTAGTTCTATTTGCAGTTTTTTGAGGAACCACCATACTTTCCTCCATAATGGTTGTACTATTTTACAGTCCCACCAACAGTGAATGGAAACTCAATCTTTTTTTAATAATTTATATAAAATATAACAACTTATAATCTTTATATATAACAATTTATTTACATTAATACTTTTACTATGTATCAACACCAGAATGGAGTTAGGATTACTCTCAAATCTTTACAAATGAGGAAACTGAAACTTGGTAAATTAAATAACCTACTCAAAGTAATAAAATTAGGAACTGGTGATAACCAAGTTTTGAACAGAAGTCTGTTGAAAGGAAAACCCAAATCATGTTTCATCACATCATGCTCTATGGTCATAAGTAGAGAACAACATAAGCTGTAATGTAAAATAGAAAGTAAAAAATGATATAATAATATTTAAGAAGTACATACCCTAAAATAGTTAATTATAGAAAGGGGAAATTTGAAGATAATTTGATTTACTAGCAAAAGATTTTAATTTTATCCTGGCAAATTTAGAATACTAAAATTAGTTAAGCCAGACTCAGTGGTTGTGCAATAGATAGAGCATTGACCTGGGATAGTGAGGACCTAGGTTCAAAACCTCGAGGTTGCCGGCTTGAGTCCAAACCAGCTCAACCTCACCAACTTGAGTGTAGGGTTGCCATCTTGAGCGTGGGATCATAGACATGGCTCCATGGTCACTGGCTTGAGCCCAAAGGTTGCTGGGTTTTTCCCAAGATTGCTGGCTTGAGGAAGGGATCACTGGCTTGGCTGGAGTCTGTCCATTCAAATCACACACGAGAAAGCAATCAATGAACAACTAAAATGCCACAACTACAAACTGTTGCTTCTCTTCCCTCCCTTCCTGTCTATCTGTCCCTGTCTGCCCCCCTACTCTCTCTTTTCCCTCTCTAAAAAAATAAATATAAATTTAAAAAAATTAAAAAATAGAATTCTTAAAAAAAAGTTGTTTTTTTAAACATAGGGTATATTAACTATATTTGGTTAAAACCTTTGCTTATTTCCACCATGACTGCCTCCTTTCATACTTCCTATGTGTCTGAAACTGTGATATGGAAACTAGTTTTTTGTAAATGATCAAAGAGAAGGTTAAATTTAGTATGCATTTATTATAGATTTAGTGGAATGTATTAATGTGAATCAGGATTATCTCCATCTGTATTTTACTTGTCTGTCTGCAGAAGTAATGTTCTCATGGAATTCTAACATAGCCAAAAATCACTTAACTTATGAAAGAGCCTGACTCAAGGTCATGTTACAGTATGTATTCTACGGTGCTAAGCATTGAAAATATGTGGACTGTAGAATAAAAGCCAGTATTTAAATGTTCTGAATTGAGTCCAGTCTGTGGAACAGTTATTAGATATGCAAATTTTAAATGTTCTTTTGAGTCACATTTCTCCTAGTTAAAGTAGAATATTTCCAGTGGTGGGAATCAAATAATTTAACAACCAGTTCTCTGCCATAATGATCATTTGAAGTATATATATAAAAAAAAAACACTGAAAGGTAGTTTATTATTTCATTCATTTAATACTTACATAAGAATAAAAGAAGCACACAAAACTAGATTATGTTATAGGAAAGAGTTTTAAAATATTAGTGAAAAAAATAATACCTCACAAAAAATAATAAAACTGTTATTTAAGATTTTTCCGTATTGCTTCTTGATTGACATCCTCACTTGCAATTTTTTTCTCCTATGGATGGAAAGAACATTATTACGAATACTTAGAATACACTGTTTTGCAGAGTTATGTTAAAAAGGAATAAGGAGTGTAAATTTGTGATTTTCACATTGGGCAGCTGCCCAGGCACCCACCTTAGAGAGAACCTTGATTACAGGTGCCATTTCAAGAACTGGTTCACTGAACTCAACAAAGAATTAGTATCGGCTCTGCCTAACCAGTGTGAACAGGCTGAACCCTCCTCTGAATATTTCCCTTGACAGAAATATACTTGATGGTTCAAGATACACAATCATATATTACACACACCACACACTGTTGATCCTTGAACAACACAGGTTTGAACTGTGTGGGTCCACTTACACATGGGTTGTGTTCATGAAATATAAAAAGTTGGCCCTCCATGTCCCCAGGTTTCATATGCATTGACTTAACCAATTACAACTGAAACCTGCATTTTCAATCTGTAGTTGGAAGTTTGAGGATGCCAATATCTGACTGTATGCATTATCCTATATGTAATGCTGCTGGTTGAGGCCAGGCAGGTTGGCATTGAATTCGAGCAGACAGCAGAGGAACAGCAGAGCTGGAAAGAGGCCATTACCTGTTTACTGGAGGCTCTCAGGTAAGGGCAAGTGAATAAACAAAGGAAAAGCGTGTTTCGTAGTGGAGGACAAGGGATCAGGAACACCACCCCAATGGTGGTGGCTGAGGGAATACAGAACTGCACCTCACAGTGGCCGGTCAGCAATCTGGGAGAATCACCCCTGAGGGAAAGCACCCATAACTTTTCATAGAGTCACCCCTGGCTCTCTGCTGTATATGCTCACACACAAATTGTGCAAAGTGCATGCAGCCGGGAAACTAACAAGCAAGCCTAACAAAGCTGTTTTGCCCACACCTATACCATTTTATATTAGGGGCTTGAATATCAGCAGATTTTGATACCGCAGGGGTCCCGGATCCAATTATTTGAGGATATCTAGATAACACTGGAGGTAAGTTTCTGAGTCACCATGTGGTTCAAGGGTCAACTGGATATATTTATGTATATACATACTCTTTCACAATATAAATTGTTTGACTAAACAAGCAATTTCTGTGTTTGAAGGGCACAAAACTATCATTACTACAAAATGTTAGTAGATATGTCTGTTAAGTAGCATGATCTGTATATTCTTAATGATAGACTATCATCTCAACATTCAACAATAATGAAAGGAAAATAAACAACTGGGAAAAAAGTTTTTTATTTTTCTTTTTAATTAGCCATAATAAAAACACCAGTCAATCCTGCTAGTGCAGTAGGCAATTAGCCATGAGCAGACAAGGACTATAGGCCAGGCCCAGAAGGCCACCAGGGTAGAAAGCCCCAGGTGGCTATCAACAAAAAAACCTGGGAAAACAAGGACCTCACCCCCAGGGTGACCTTTCCTCCCTTAGCTGGTCATGAAGTTTGGACTTCTGATTTCATAGCCCTGGTCATGGAATTCAGACCCTCCTCTGACCTTTCCTCCTTTGGCATATCACTAGTTATGTGGTTTCAGAGCCCCTTAAAGGAGAAACACAAGAAAGCTGGAGAACAGCACTAAGTATTAACCCCTAGAGATAACAGGGCCTCAGTTGTGTTTCAGCTCCAGACCCAGAAAAGCAGGAAAATTAGACAAAAGAAAGCCAACACTGACCTCAGGACCAGCTGCATTGACTAATGACCCCCTGCCTTGGCACAGACCAATCAATAAAGAATGCAACCCTAAAAGAACACACCTGGGTCTGTGGTGGCACAGTGGATAAAGCATCGACCGGGAACACTGAGGTCACCAGTTCAAAACCCTGCGCTTGCCTGGTCAATGCACAAATGGGAATTGATGTTTCCTGCAACTCCCCTCTTCTCTCTCTCTCTAAAAATGAATAAATAAAAATCTAAAAAAAAAAAAAAGAAGAAGACACCTGGAGAGCTGATGAATATACTATTAAAATCCTCCCCTGGGATCTAATACCCCCAAAATCCTGACCCTTAAAATCTCTTAGGACTAACTAAGGTCCCTGCATGCTCTCATTTCTGGGAATACACATACACCTTTCTCTCCCCATCCTCCTTTCCTTCTCTCCCACCCCTCCACCCCCACCACAGTGTGTTTTCCCTTGCTCTTCTCTTTCTCCTAAGCTCTAAGAGACCCCAGGAGACAACCAGAAAACCAGTGGGCAGCAGTAGCTAGTCCCAGGCTAACCCCCTGAAACCCATCCCTAAGGCCCCCTTTCTTCTGACTTTCTTCCTGTACAGCCAATAAATTCTTCCTCTACTTGCTACATTTTGTCTCTTGATTGAATTCTTTCTCTCAAGCAAGATAAGAACCACAAGAATCAAGGTTTCCTCACTCCACCTGTAACAGCAGACCATCTCAAGGAACACGGTATTCTCACTATAGAAAACGGAAAATAATTATGTTTGTATGTGAAGAGGCTATCAGAAAGTGTGTTGACAAGCATTCTGGAAGTGTGTCTAACAATTAATTCATACTAATAGACGGGTATTCTTAATTTATGATGATTAAGGTATGTAGCAGTTTCAAAGAATGTAGGATATTAGATTTATTTTCATATTTATTTTGGAGGATGCCTCTAAATAAATAAACTTCAATCAACACAAAATCTATTCCCATTTGTACCTGATTCTCAACTTGTTAAGTACAGGTGAGATTTCCAAGGGATGAGCATATCCTGGTAACAGAAGGGGGATCGCTGAAGAGGTTTATGTGGAATTGAACAGCTCAGTGTGAGAGTATCTGTGAGTTGTCCAGAGCAATGTTAGTCATTGCTTGGCCTCTGTGTATTCAGCTGAGAGCAAATAATTTGTAATGCAGTGAATTACAAGGAAGAGTAATCACCATCACTTTTCCCTGACACCTACCTCCAATAGTTTGAGACACCAGAGGGAGTAAACTTGTCAATACACCATTGCATTTTCCAATCATTCAAGGGGGTGGCAGTACCAAGCAAGTTCATGTTTTAAAAATCTGAAGTAATGTGATATTAATAGCTCACCCTTGAGAAATAAATTTAAACTTATTACATGTGGAAGCCTGTCCAGACTAAATGATTTCTGCTTCTTGTATATATGTGTCATAAGATTTTTACAACCTCTAGTTTTAAAGCCAATTGGTTTTGAAATAGCAAGGATGGCTTCTCTGAAGAACGGCTGAATAGAGATGCAAACAAATCTGAGAGAAACCAGGGATTTGGCACATTTACAGGGAACAGGAAACAGACTGCATTTGAAAGGGAATGCTTTAAAAAATGCTTGGAAAATACACTGTAATCAAGGGAATGTTGCAGAAGGACCAGAGGAAGAGACTGCTTAAGGTTTTGGTTTCAAATGGTCAAATTATATTTTAAAGAAGTGTGAAACTCAGAACAATTAGGCAAAAGGCTTTCATAAATCTAAGCCTCTCCTCTTTCAGCTCTTGGACTCTGACTACAGAAAAAGAATTTATCATACTGGCCACTCTTACTTTAAAGTACAAACCACAGACCTATGGTCTGCAGTGTTAATTTACCACATTCTTCTTAAGTATCAATTTTCTTACTCCTAAACCATTCTTCCATTCCTTACATCTGTCTATAAATCTCCCACACCCTCTCCTCCTTACTGTCAGCTAGTAACTTTGCTTCCCTTTTCACTGAGACTGTAGTCAATCAAAAGAAAATGATCCTACTCATGCACTACTACTTATTTTTACATAACTCAGATTCAGCATTCTCTCCTGTTAACACAGAGGGACTAAATGTGCTCTCTGCTAAGTCAAGTTTGTGCATTTTTGCACTCAGTCCCATCTTTTTGAGGAGCCACTGAGCCACCTCAGCCACAGGTGTTGTAAAGTACCAAAAGCTGCAGAATTAATATTAATATTTTAAGAGGCTTGAAGAACATTTTATTAATTTGGGTTAAGGTGTGCAGAGAAATTTTGAGAATAGTCTCTGTACTTTGTGATTGGCCTAAAACCAGGATGGCCCTTAGCATAGTATTGTAAATGCAAAGGGAAGGAAAACATGGATTCCCAGACATTCTACCACACCTGTGGGGAAAGGGGTGAATGGTTACCCAGGTGCAGGAAAAGAAAAGCCAAAATAAACCTTTTCTTATAGCAATGAGCCATCTGCGGTTATTTGTCCCCATGGAAACTACCTCTCCTATGTGAATGCATGTGGTTAATGTGTGTGACTCTGGACAGAGAGATGGCGGATAAACATTAGAGAATATAGGAATGCCTTTTAATATGTAAAGAGACATCTTTCTATCATTGTGTTGACTTGTAAATTTGTTTTCTCCAAAATGATGTATGGCTTGCAAATTGAACATGGTCCTATCATGTTAAAGGACATATGACTATAACCAATAGTGGTAAAGGGCACCTAATTGCAATTTTTGCTTCTATACTTCCCGCTTGCAAAACTATAAAAACTAAGTAGAAAAAAGGGCTGGTGCGCTCTCCCTCAGATTTCTGTCGGAGTTGCCGCCGCTTGGCCAAGCTAGACGATAAAGCTTTGGTGTGGAATCGACGGATTTTGTTCATGTCTTCAATGTTTTGAGTCCCTCCGGATTAGGCTTAACATTTTCACTTATCTAGGCAGTGCCCCCAGAAAATGGCTCTCACTTCCATAAATTCTATAAGATTTTCTATTAGATCATTCCATCAAATGATAGGATATACTCATATTTATTTTAAAAAGTATTAACTTTTCAAATATCACTTCTCTCTAACTTCTGCTTAGCTTCTCTGAATAGTCGTCACCCTTTACTTATTTTTTTGTTGCTCAAATGCATCAAGCATGCTCTTACCTCACAACCTTTTCTCACTGTTTAAAGTCAACCTGGAATCCCTTCTAATTGATAGCTATAGGAGTCTACCCATGGGTCACTTTCACTTCCTTCAACTTTCTAAATTTAATTTTATCATGAAGGATATCATTGAGAACCTTTTAAAATAGAGCTTGGCCCACCCACCACCCAACATTTCATATCAAACTTTAGTCTGTTTCTACTATATCATTTCTCCTAGTCTTTACCACCTTTGATATGTGGCATGTTCATTGTTTGGCACTTTTATTACAATGTGAGCTCCATGAGAATAGAAGATACTTAAAATTATAATGATTGATGTTAGCCAATAAATTATATAATCATAGACAAAATTACAATTGAAAGAAAAATATGTTCTTTGTCAAAATAACAACTAACACTTTGGAAGGACTACTGGTTTTTCCAATTTAAATTGCCTTTTGAAATTAGTAGAAAATGTTGTAGTATCTTGGAAAAATAAAATTTAAAATGATAAGGTATGCAGTAGTATCCACCAGTTGAATACATTTTAAGTAGGTGTTAAAATCCAATGCTTATTAAAGTATTAGAAAAATAGGAATTCCACACATAATTTATATAAATGTAAATTGGAAAAGCCTCTTTGGACAACAGTACAGTCTATTAAATGTTTGTTGTTTAACAAACATATTCTACTTTTGTAGTTCTACAGTAATCACACAGTGTCTAGTATTATATGTAAATAGCTTATATATTTTAAATTGGATATGCATACATGCATAAATTATAGTTATAAATAAAAAACATTACACTCAAAGGAAAAGAAAGAAAGAGAAAAAAGAGGGAGAAATAGAGGGGGGAAAGAGAATGATCATGTTCTAGCTATGGTTAAATACATCTTTAGACAGGAACTAAAATGCTAAGGTAGCACCATTACTATTGAATGGCTTTGCCTCTATAAAGATAGCCATTTCTTCATGCAATACACTCATGATTATGGACCACAGCTAATGGGCAAATCAGAGAGGACTTTGGGTGAGTGTGGAAGTATTTTGGTTCTATAATATTAGACTCTTTAATGAGTTCCCTGCCCTTCACTGCCCAGAAAATGAGTTCCAAGACAATTATCACAAACAACCAGATTATTCTGCTAATGTCTGACAACAGTCTACACAAGCGGTAGGTATGCTCATATCTGTAGGGACCCTACAGTTATATATTCTGTCTGACGTCATGAAGGTTGTTCCACTGCTCACGTTCTGAAATCTACCATAGGAAGTCAAGGCAAGAGACAAAAGGGACTACTGAACATGAGTGATGTAGAAAAATCAAAGTTGCAAAGCTTTTATTTACAATATAAAAAATGATTTTTTAAAAATTTATAAATTGATGGGTCATAATTTGCATCATGAAGTAGCAATGCTTTATAAACAACTTTAGATTTTGAACTTATTAAGATGTATAAGCCATGGTTCCGAAGAAAAGAAACAGAACCTAATTGATTTGTATTTATACAAAAACACCTATTTTAAGAAATTATCTCATGTGATAAGGGAGGTTGGCAAGGCAAAAATGCTCAGGGAGGGCTGACAAACTGGAAACCGAGAGAATGCTGCAGTTCAAGTCCAAAGGCTGTCTGCTGCAGATTTCCTTCTTGCTGGGTAGGAGATTAGTCTTTTGTTCAATTCAAGCCTTCAACTGATTGGATAAGGCCCATTTTATGAATGGCAATTTGCTTTTCTCATGGTCTACTCATTTAAATGTGAATCTCTTCCTAAAACTCTCTCACAGAAATGTTTAGAATAACATTTGGCCAATATCTGGGCACCATGGCCCAGACAAACTGACAAATTTAAATATCACACAAGATAATAAAATTAATTCATAATCTTAGCTTTGATATATACCTCTGATACTTCAAAAAAAAGTATGTCAGCTAAAGATTTTTCTCTACATATATCACTTAACATGCTAAACCAGCTTGAGTTTACTACAGGTTGTATAAATCATTCCCGAGAAAAAGAAAATCTTTGTATTTCTTATTTTCTCTAACTCAGTAGAGATCCATGTATAGAAAAATATAAACTGAGACTATAATTCATTTATGTAGCACAAAAAGTTAAACTCTTGTTTTTTATTTTGTTTGCTTTAAAATGAGTTATCGTGTCTCCTAGTCCAAGACTTACTTTGAGAGCAAATCTTTTCACATGTAAGAAAATGATGTTCTGATTATATGCTGCAAATTAAAATACAGATTTTTTTGCACTAAAACAATATTCACTGATATTCTTGACTAGAAGCTACAACCTAGTTTAAAATAAAGTTTTAAATTAATAGTTGCTGGTTCTGTGACTAACAAGCTATGTAATAAATGTGAAATTTAGTGGTATTATAAACAGTCGTTGGGTCTCAAAACCTATATTTAATTTAGATTTGCAGTAGAATGGTAAAAAGGCATAGATATAACAAAGAGGGTATTATTTATTATATTAGTCAAGTCCTCCATTTTAAATACAAAGAAATTTACCACACAGCGTAAGTACAGTACTTAGGCATTAAACTTTCATGGACAGAACATGAACTAAATGCAAATTTCCTAATAGCCTTCTCTGGGTCACAGAAATCAACTGCAGTTACCCACACACTTACAAATAAGAGACACAGCTTTTCAGGTTTTTCTTATTTAAAATTTATGTATGTATATAAATTTTAGTAATTATCTCCCTCTTAGGGAGAGGGAGAGAGAGAGAGATTTGTTTTAAAAATTATTGCGGCAGACCAGTTAAAAATCGATGCTCTACATCTTCATAGAGAATTAAGTGATAAATATACCTCCATATGATATTAGGGGCTCCTGAATTTGATAACCTACCTTCAGCAGTATGCCGGCAGGTGGTCCTGGATCCAAGGTCCAGAGCGTCAAGCAGCTGCAGCGCAGCACGGGGTGGGCCTGTGTCCGGATCCGCGCGGCTCAGAGGGGTTAAGGCAAGCCGGACACTGGTTTCGCAGGAGCTGCCCTGGAACCCTGGGCCACGAGCGTCAGCTTGTACCCTGGGGCCTCGTGGTTGCCCTTGATGGTTCCTCCGCCTGGGCCGGTCTTACACCGGAGCTGGTAGGGAACACGGGCCCAGGGCCAACCTCGAGGCTGGGGATGCTGGCGTTGGCCTGGAGCGCGGAGACGAGACAGAGTCCCAGGTCACGGAAGTTAGTGCGCATCCGCTAGGGGTGCTGTTGGTCCGATGTGCACAGGAGCCTCAGGCCCTGGTCCGGCTCAGAGTGAACTGAAAGCACGTGCGGCCACGTGGGGAACCTGAGGCTGTGGGGCGGCCTACAGGCTATGACCGTGGTGGTAGCTACTGCTGCGACTCGGGAGTCGCGGTGAGTCAAAACCTGGGTCCACCAATGTCCACCTGAGCCTGGGCCGTGCTGGGGTGCGGGGCCTGGTCGGAGGCCCGGGCTGTGTAAGGACCCTGGGCCGTGTCGGGGGCCTGGCTTCGTGGGGCAGCAGGGGCCCCCAGGCGTGGGCGCCTGCAGAGCAGGGATGATCTCGCGCCTGCGCACCAGGAGCCAGCCGCACGGGGAGCCAGCAGCTGGGAGTGGTGCAGCGACCCTGCTGTCATAACAGCTGTCTGGGCCGCGTGGGCCACCTGTGTGTGCGGGGAGTGGGGTGACTTGACACAGGGTTGACTGGTTCAGGTGGGCCGGAGCCGGGTTCAGAGCAGGGAGCATCCAGGGTCACAGCACGCTGCTGCTGGGTGGGCTGGCTCGGACAGCACCCCTCTGTGGTTGGGAGTGCACCGCCATCTGGAGGGTCAGAGGCCCGAGGCACAGAAGAAAATATTGGGCCCCTTAAAAAAAGAGAGAGGGGCAGGGGAAATAAAAATACATGTTAATGGCTCTGGCCGGTTGGCTCAGCGGTAGAGCGTCGGCCTGGCGTGTGGGGGACCTGGGTTTGATTCCCGACCAGGGCACATAGGAGAAGTGCCCATTTGCTTCTCCACCCCCCCCCTTCCTCTCTATCTCTCTCTTCCCCTCCCGCAGCCAAGGCTCCATTGGAGCAAAGATGGCCCGGGCGCTGGGGATGACTCCTTGGCCTCTGCCCCAGGCGCTAGAGTGGCTCTGGTTGCGGCAGAGCGACGCCCCGGAGGGGCAGAGCTTCGCTCCTGGTGGGCGTGCCCGGTGGATCCCCATAGGGCGCATGCGGGAGTCTGTCTGACTGTCTTTCCCCCCGTTTCCAGCTTCAGAAAAATACAAAAACAAAACAAAACATGTTAACCATATTTTTAAATAAATAAATATATACTATTGATGTTAAAATTGCACACATGAAACCAAATTTGGTGTCATTAGAAGAAAGTGTAAAGTTGGGGTTGTGTGAGCGCCCAGGGTGCGCCCACCATTAAACCCGCCTCTGTGGAGGGTTCTGTCTTTGGCTGGCCTGCCCAAACGTGGGGAGGGCTCATGGGGTAATGCGAATCTCTCCTATCCTCCTTTAGCGTGTCTTTTTTTTTTTAAATCTTTGAGCTTTTTTAATTTTATAAATTCTGTGCACGTACTTTTTCTCTTTTCCCCTTATTTTTGCTTCACGCAGTTGCAGTCATTTCTCACCTGGAATCCTTGGCTCTTGTCCAGGTATTCTCATGCACAATTAGTTCCAATTGACATTTCTGGGAGAATAAGGCCCTAGAAATTGCTATGTTGCCATTTGCTGACATTACTCCTCTCCTTACCGACTTTATTCATGCATTCAACTTTTGGGGTTAAAGTTATACCTTACACAATTTTTGTTTTGTAATTTCTACCATAACCGTAGCTAAATTCCTTTCCTGACACCCACTATTATTTATTTAGCTGTCTCTCATTTTACATGATCAGTTATGGTTCTATATTTTAAGAAAACAAAACAGCAAATATAAGAGGCAACAAAAAATGATTTTATATCTATTTTAAGACAGAGAGGGAAGACTTGTGTAATTTTAGAGAATTAACTAGATCAAGACTGGAAGAGAGGGAAGACATCTCTATAATTGTAAAGGGCATTACGTGCAGCATGCTATGGAAACCAAAATCATAGTGTGAGAGGTCCACCTGCCTAGGATTCAGTAATGGTTTCTGCTTTCAAATACTGTACTCAGTTCCTTCATATGTGAAATCGTGGAGGTGATCTTTATGCCTCAAATACTTACTTGGAAAAATAAGTAAATAATTGCAAATACCTTAAACTAGTCTTGATATTTTTTACCAAGTCCATCATTATTTTTTTGAAGTTATTTCTTTATTAATAGCTCATCAGTGAAAAGTGATGAAGAAGATGAGATAAAAGGTTAAGTTGTTCAGGGTGACTTTCAGCGCAGGCAGAAAGAGCTCTTGTGTGTGTATGTGTGTGTGTGTGTGTGTGTGTGTGTGAGAGAGAGAGAGAGAGAGAGAGAGAGAGAGAGAGACAACCCATCTTTTTTTTTAATTAATATTAATGCAGTGACATTGATAAATCAGGGTACATATGTTCCGAGAAAACATCTCCAGATTATTTTGACCTTCTTAATGAGTGCAGCCCTGAGTTGCTTAAACCTGTAAGGTATCTGGGCCTGGTGTCTTTGGAATGTAGATAACTGACAAGGAAGGCAAAGGTTTGAAAACCTGTAGGCAATGATTAATCATTAAACAGGGGCGCTAGCATTGTTGCAAGTAATGCATCAAGGGTAAATGTCCTGTGTGTTGTTGAGGGCTGTTAGCAAGTAAATTTGTAGAGGAGTATAAGTGTTTGTGAGATTGAGGAACGCTAGCACCAGGATAATTTTGTGACATGCAAAGAAGGGACCAGGATGATTCCTTGGAATTGTAGCCCTCCTGACAATGAATTTCCTTCTGGTTCTTCCACATTTTCACAGATGGTTTGAAGGACACTTGACCTAAATCCCTCTATTTGAAGAAGAATAAAAATGATTATGCAAACTAATAGTATATAGACACGTACTATGGTGACAAGTTTACAAAAAATGTTTCAGAAAATGTGTAGCTTTTTGAGTTTCTATAATACTTAATTCTCTTGAGCTTTAAGATACCAGGGTTTGTGGGAGAACACTTTAACTGACTAATTAACTTACTCTGGTAACTTTGGGTTTTGAAAACCTCTATTTTTCTTGGGCTATAACCAGTGGTGGGATTCAGCTGGATTGCACTGGTTTGGCAGAACCTATACATATTTTTTTGTTAAGTTTGGCAAACTGGTTGTTAAAACGGTGCTTGTAATCAGGATTCTCTCTAAGGTGGGCACATAGGCAGCCCGCCAATGTGGAAGTCACATATTTATATTCCTTACTCTTTTTTAACGTTCATCTGTGCAACAGCATATTCTAAGCACCCATAGTTATGTTCATTCCATCCATAGATGAAAAAACTGCAAGGGAGGATGCCAATCAAGAAGCAATATATAGTAGAAATATCTTAAATAATAGTCTCATTGTTTTTTGTCAGGTATTATTTAATATTTTTATTAATATTTTAAAACTCATAATCTAGTTTTGTGTACCTCTTTTATTGCTCTTATTTAAGTATTAAATGCATGAAATAATAAACTACTTTTTGATATATATATTTTTTAATACTTAAAATGGTCCTTCGGGCAGAAAACAGTTGTTAAATTATTTGAATCCCACCACTGGCTATAACCCCATCTCTTAGGGAACTTCCCCTTTTTTATTTCTGGGTTTTTGTTGTTTTTTTAAAGTGCATATAAACAAAAGGAGGCTTGCCTGATTTTGTTTCCAACTAGAAAGTAATGTCACTATTTAAACTCTGGTCTTTGCGTTGTTTTATGTTTAATCCTGGCTCCCGACTAAGGAAAGAATGGTCTGGTTAGGTTACCATCGGGATTTTCAATCTTCTCTCCTTTGATTCAGTTAAAGTTCTCTCCTTTGATTCAGGAAAAGTCTTTAATCCTATTTTGTTAACACGCTTGACCTGAAGACTTCTGTATATACCCATTTCATTTTGTCTTTGGATAAAATCTTACCACTTACAAGCCTTGATATATGTTTATTTGTTGCCTATCCCTTCTCCAGAGGACTCTTGGTAGAACATTGTCCCTCAACTCAGTGACCGGCATTATCACTCACAGAAATATGGAATTTCTGTATCAATTACATACCAAAAAATCATTTATTAAGATTTATGTCTATAACTTTTTCCTCCTTTGCTTGAACCCTTTACCTTTTTCTTATAGACACAGATAACAGTATGGGGATTACAGAATGGAAAAGGGCTGGGGAAGGTGGAGGAGGGGAGCGTGGGTATAGAGGGTGCTGGAGGGAGACTTAATTTGGGGTGGTGAATATACATGTAATATAAAGATAAGGTTTGTAGAATTGTGCACATGAAACTGGCATAATTTTATTAATCAATGCCACCCCACTAAATTTAATGAACATTTGAAAAATAAATAAATGGAATAAAAAAGGAATTTGCCAGAAAAATTATCTATTAATTAACTCACTCTTTTTCTCTACCTGTGTAGTACAGCTATTTTTATTTTGCTATAAATATGCTTTTGGCATAAAACCACCCTGACTGACTCTAGCCAATTTTTTAAGGTTTCAGTTGACTAACACCTATTCTCTTCAGAATTTAAATTTGCATGTTCTGAAGCCAAGACACAACCAGTGTGTGATTTTATGCTTCCCTCATTCCAACTCATATTATTTTCCCATCATCCCAACTCAGAAGAAAACAGAATTTTCTTCCTGAGAAAATAAGGACTACATTTACAATCATGTACTGAGGTTCTTTAAACAATTGTACATGCTAATGCTGAGACTTCAAATAGGCAAGCCTGGCTCTTGTATCAAAAATTTAAATATATATTTTTTTATTTTTGAAGTCACTGTTTTCAACAGTGGATAGCCATTAGCACTTCAGGTATTTTCTAGGGCTCTGCTGTTTAATAAGATCATCGCTAACCACAGTGACTACTAAGTAATTGAAATGTAAATTGTTCAGATGTGCTGTTAATATAAGATATACAATATAATTTGCAGATTTATTAAAAATATATCTCAATGTTTTATACTGATTATATGTTGAAATTTTAAAATATAATCATTTGATTAAAATTAATGTTCCTTTTATTATTTTTTTAATGTGGCTTCCAGGAAATGTAAAATTATCTACACGTATTGATTGACTTATGACCTGTGCAACTTATGACCATTCGACTTTATGACCATAATCGCTAGCCATGACTGCTCTGCGTCTGGCAGCTCAAGCACTGCCCAGCTGGGCGTACGACAGTGCTGGCCAATAAAGTGTTTCGTATATATTTATATATTTTGATATGTTTTGCAATTGGGAAAATATTTCCTATGGTATTTTTTACACGTGTATTTTGTATTTTTGTATGCACCTGTATTTTGTAATTTTGTATGTTTTGCAAATATTAAACCAGTTGTACTGGTAATGCAGTGTTTTACTTAAACCTGATGAATGTAAAAATAAGAAACAAAATGGTGTAGAGATGATACAAATGGCATAAAATGAATAAAGAAAATGATATATAACAATAATGAAAGAAAGTTATAATAAAATATGACTTAATGATTTTTATAACATCATTTCACAGTACTGTACATAAAGCCTACTTAACATATGACCAAATCGTGTTACAACCATTCTGTCAGAACCGATTGTGGTCGTAAGTCGAGCACTATCTGTATATGGTTCACATTATATTTGTATTGAATAGTTTTATTCAAAGAGCTGAAATGAGTCATCAGTGTGCCAAATCTAGACTTTAACTCCTTATTTCTCTTTTATTTCCTCTGTTAACAATCCTAATTACTACTGTGGTTGTGGCTTTATCTGACAGAATTAAATGACTACAAAAGAGAGAAAATACACCAGACACATGTTACACACGTACAAATTTACATTACTGTTCCTTCAACTATGAGCACAGAGATTTTATGGGCACCTAGGATAGTGGGGAGATATCTACAAAGTTTCCTCCGGGAATTTGATCATACAATTAAGGCAATAGGCACCAGTGAAGGAGAATCACTATTAAAAATTTTTACTGGCTTAGCTTGATAGAAAATAAGGGATGTAAGTAATTTTTGGCTACAGATATTTGAGATTTGGGCCATAGCAAGAGGAAATGATATTTATATTTTACTACTTTTTAATTTTTTATTGAGATTAAATTTATAAAACATAAAATGAACTATTAGTAATTATAAATTGTATAATTCAGTGTCATTTATTACATTGATAATGTTGTACAATCACCACCTCTATCAAGATATTTTTATTATTCTGAAAGGTTTTGAGAGCAGGCATGGTTCTGCTCATGAGAATTCCTTTTTGCTAACAAGAACCCATTTTTTTGGTTTTAATCATGGGGGTGGTATGACTGCAGTCACATTTTAGATGGCCAGTGTTGGTGGTCCAGAGAATAGTGTAAACACCATTTTTCTCACTGTTCTGTCTTCATACCTTATATTCTTATATTTCCACTGCCCCATGTCTTTGGGCAATTTCGTATTACCACCATTAATGCACTATACATTCTGTGTAAATAAAATCCTGAAGACCCTTAAAAGTATATATATTTTAAATCTACAATATGAAATCAATCCTTGGACTTTTACCTTTGTTTACTATTTATTGAGTTTACTGTTAATAACTCTTGATTGTTTCCACTATACCTGTGAATGATCCTTAAGGCTATCAACTATATCATTTAAGGTCATTACTTGGATACACCACAGCATCTAGTCTAATGCCTTGGGAACACTAAGAGAGCAGTATACTCCAATTCAAGAAATGTATAAAAATACATTCTGAAAAATAATGTCCTGGCTGAAAAATAATTAAAACACACATTAAGATAAATTAAAAATAATGATATTACTAATAATATTGTGAAAAATGGATAAGATAATAATATTTTTGCTTAACATAACCAACAATAGCATTTATGGATTTTTACTTCTGGTGTTCTTGAGTCTTTGCCTAATTTTCCATCAAGTAATATTTAAAATTCAAGATTCTCTCAATCTAGAAGCTGATTAAGATGCTACAGCTCTTTCTACTATGATGACTAAAGCCAATTTCCTGGTAGCCAGAACTTTGTTTCTCATATATATACATACACACACATATATATATATATAACTCTAATAAACTATGCATCTATCTCATTCCTTGGGACACCACAGTAAATTAGCCAACAACAAACATATCTATGGGCCAAGCCATGCGAACTACCAATCACCCCTGCTGCCCTTTGTGGTATAAATGCCCATCTGTTTTGGTGGCTGAGTCACTTGCATTCTACTACTTTAGAATTCTTTCATCTTTATTGAAATTAGGGAGCACATCTCACTGGTGGCGTTCCCTACAGTTATGCCTTGCACACAAAAGAAAGCATCCATAGAGATTTTCACAGATGCAGGTATTCCCCCTTCATTCATGTGTTTACCAGTGCCTTTTGTTATATGTGCTATTTTTTTTCCTTGGGTCAGATTATGTACACATTGAGCAAGCAAATTTTACCCTAGTCACAGTTCTAGTGCCATTTGGATATGCTTGTGTTGGTCTTAAGGGAAATTTTTATCTTTCAAAACATCTGTCCCATTTCAAGTTATCAAAAGATTTTAAAGCCGAGGAAAGCTAACATGAGACATTGGAAGGCGAACAACTTCCTCTGATAAGTGATTTGCAGAGTAACTTTGAAGTTCACAATGTCAGTTTTATCTGAGAATAACCAGATGTGTCCAATTGAACTTTTATGGTCATCTAATTTTTTAGCAAGCATTGAGCTAAATTTCATGCAGGAACATGGTGTGACCATGAATTCCACAATAGTTTAATTCTGTAACTTTCAAAATTTAACTTTATGATTTCTTTTCAGCGGTATCAGTCCTGTGTCAACAAGCAATACTGGACTCCTTCAGGGCTGTCATGGTGCAACTGTGGTTGTTATACTGTGATGTGATCTAAAAAGTAATGGACCTGAGCTTGCTTTTGTGCTTTGTTAGCACTCAAGTACTCTAAAAGAATCTGTTCTACAACACCATCTAATAGTTACTGTTACTTCTATAATGGTCAAATGCAGTGAGTTTCAAGGCATGTGCTTCATTTCAGTTTGCACTTCATCACAAACAACCACACACAATGGCTTGATTATCACAATATAATAGATGAACACAATTCTATTTCCTATTGCCAAGGAGATCAGCACCATTCACAAACCAAAAGCCAGAATATTCTCAAAACCTTGTCTTTTGAGTCAAGCTCTAGGAACCACTTCTCTCAATTATGTTTTAGTTGGAGTTCCATTTATAAACAGAAACAAAGCAGTAATTTGATGAGGAAAGCATTGAAAGAAATTATTAGCAGGGGATCAAAATAACAGGAAATTGTCTATGAGAATAACATGTAACTCTAAAGAATATCTGATGGCTGAGGAGTGTATCCCAGAAAGGAAGAATCTTAGATGGAAAATGTGTTCTACAGGGCTGGGATTCAGATTTCACTAGATAGGATATGGTTAATATACACTAGATGGTTTAGATGCTAGCTGGGTTGTCCTCCCCAAGAGCTGGCCCTCAGTGTTCAGAGTGATATGGTAAACAGAAAACAGCCTTCTGGGATGCTGTCACATCATCCAGCATGGTCCTTGTTGGGATTACATTTAACTTGCTTAAAAGTCATTAGTGGAAGCAAGTTATGACTAACTGGTTGCCTTGCCAAAAAGTTCCCAGTAAGATTCTGAAGAAGGGGTAGGGTTGGGTGTTGACTTATCAAAAAACCATCACTGGTAAATATTTGGGGATACCCATAGAACTCCTTAGATGCCTTTAGGAGTTTTCCTGAATTCACAGTTCTAAAATGGTCACACGGAGGTGCCACTTACCTATAGAAAATCTGTGAAAGAGGGGTGTGTGCCCTGGAGGATTTGTTCATAAGGAGTTGCCACTTGCTGCTGGCTGGAGATTCACTGCTGAAAAAGCCACACCCTCTTCGGGGGTAGAGCTAGATGAGAAAACTGAAAAAGGAAGGGAAAAAATCTTTCTTCACTTAATATCTTTACACTATCATCTACCAGCAAAAATACCATTTTCTGGATACAAAGAAGAAATATTACAAAATCCAGCTCCATTATCAAAAAGCAAATGAAAGATCAAATTTAGAGCTGAGTCAATCCATTGATAAATTGTATAATATACTCCAAATCAATGTCATTTTTTACAGTAAAGAAATGTAGTAAATTTAAATCATTGTGTAGAATCATCTCCAAGGGACCCTATAATCCCAGAATATGTTATTTAAAATAACAATGATGGAGTTTATATCACTTTCCTTAGCCAATTACTTTTAAAAATTATTCATTAGCATATGCAAATTTTTTGAAAGATAACTATTATCACATCTGATTTGATTTGGTGTATTTGTCTAGTTCCATGAGTAAAGGAAATTAAAATTCTATAGTTATAATTCAATACAAGTAATTTGTCATGTTTGATTCAATTCAACTGCACATGCAATGTAAGAGAAAAGAATCACGCAATTGACATATCCACACTTTTCTATCCAGTACTTGGGTGGAGACCAGAGCAAAAGATGGTGTGTAGAGCTAACACAGAAAGTTCTAAAAAATAATAACTGTGTTTTAAAACCCAGAAGCTTATAATATGGAGAGATTTTACTGAATAGGAAAGTTTTTTAGTATAAACTAGTTACAACAAATTAACACCTTGTTTATGTAACTGAAGCCATCTGTTTTGCTGGCAACTGGATACAGTGAAGGATTCAAAGAACTGGGGCAGCTAAAGATGCTCTAATACTCTAGGTCACTCCAAAACACATGCCTACACACACATACTAATAAACTAAGGATTTTTGACAGCCTATAATTAGTTGAAATTTATGCATGTAAGTTTTCTCATAACTTTAAGTGGGAGGAAAGCTGATAATCATATTTATTTTGTCCAACATTGTATTTAATGTTTTCTTTCTGTTATCTAGGCAACATACATGCCTGATATGTTGTCATTTTCTAAAAATTTTGACATCTTTCTCCCATCTCCACTCTATAGATATAGACATAGATAAACTAAAATAAAAATATATGTGGCACTCACAGGCACATGTTGAAGCATCTTCTTGTTGTATTTCATGTCTTAATCAATTTATCTTGTTTGAATTTTTTGTCATCAAATAATCAGCTGTTCTGTATGGTATACTACTTAGGAAAAAATAAATATAGTTATTAATAATGAAGAGAGAAGATTGATTTTTCATATGTCAGAAGGAAGACTTTGTTAAATGTACTCTTCCTCAGAACTACCAAAAATACTGGAAAAACAACGAAATATAACCATTTAGAACTCTGGAAATTGACCAAATTCATAGGAAGAATTGAGCATCATATTTCCAGAGGATATATCAGTAAGACAGAAGAGTCTGTGGTATTTTGAATCAGGACTATCCTCATCTTCTCTTCCTCCTGAGCTCCTTGAATGATAGTCCTGATAAACCTTGAACCTCACAATCAACATTTGGATCCCTTGAAAACACACCACCCACAATACAGGCTTTTTGTCCACAATTGAAGCTTCCAGTGGGGGGGGGGAAATATATATATATATGACTATTTCTGTGGTATATTGGCTATTTGATTGACTATTTGATTTAATAGTTTATCTCAGGAAAAACAAAAGCAAATTTTACCCCTAGGGTATTACCAAAAACAATAGAAATTCTCTGGCTACAATTCAGCTCCCATGGCTCTTGATTTTATTTGGCAGCTGCAGGACGCGGAGGTGCAGTTCTGTCGGCAAGGGTGGAAGCCGGCTGGCCACCACTGGGCCCAGGTGTGAGCTCAGTCTTGATGGCCGGGGAGGAGGGGATGTGCAAAAGTGGCCAAGCCCAACTGTGGACCATCTGTAATCCAGCCTACAGGGGAACAGCAAGAACCCCGGAAGGGGTGGAAACCAGCCCTTAAGCAGAGTCCCGCCACTGAGCATAGGCACAGAATCCCATCTGGCCTGTGGAGCCAAGGCGTGCAGCCGTCCCATGAGCAGGCTCCTCCTGCAAGGGCGAGGCGGAAACCTGGAAACAGGTGGAGACACGCAGCTAAGCAATGGTGCTTGCCACTGCCCTCAGGGCCGAGCATAATGCCACCCATGGGAGCAGGACAAAGGCCAAGGCCAACAAGGCTTGTACACCCGAGCACGTGATCACACCCACTCCATGAAGGAAAGGCGGAAACCACAGTAACAGACCCAGTGGGCAGGCACCAGCAACGCCCATACCTAAACGCCCTAGGCAGCAACAGCAGAGGGGGTGGTGGGCCTGCAGACAGACCATATCTAGGGAAGAGAGGCCACACCCAGTGGATTACAGTGGCCAAGACCATCTTTTACACAGAGAAGATGAGAAGGCAGAAAAATGCAACATAAATGAATCAAGAGAAATCCCCAGAAAAGGACCTGAATGAATCAGATATAACCAAATTACCAGATGCAGAGTTTAAAATGGTTGTTAGGATGCTCAAAGATATTAGAACAATAGATGATCATTACGAACACCTAAATAAAGAGATAGCAAATATAAAAAAGGACAATTGAAATAATAAAAAAGAATCAGTCAGAAATGACAAATACAATATCAAAAATGAAGAACACAATGAAAGGAATTAAAAGCAGGATGGATGAAGCAGAGAATTGAATCAGCGAGTTAGAGGACATGATAAATAAAAGCATGGAAGCAGAGCAGAAAAAAGAAAAGAGACTCAAAAAGCCTGAGGAAACTTTAAGAGAGCTCTGTGACAACATGAAGAGAAATAACATCTGCATCATAGAGGTTCCTGAAGCAGAAGAGAAAGAACAAGAGATAGAGACTTTGTTCAAGCATATCATAGCTGAAAACTTCCCTCAATTAAGGCAGGAAAACATCTCACACGTTCAGGAAGCACAGAGAACTCCATTAAAGAGAAGCTCAAAGAAATCAACACCAAAGCACATCATAATTAAAATACTAAAGCTAAGTGATAAAGAGAAAATATTAAAAGCTACTAGAGAAAAAAAGACTATCACCTACAAAAGGGCCCCCATAAGAATGACTTCCAACTTCTCAACAGAAACTCTTGAGGCCAGAAGGGAATGGCAAGAAATATTCAAAGTAATGCAGAACAAGAATCTACCACCAAGACTACTTTATCCAGCAAGAATATCGATTAAAACTGAAGGAGAAATAAAAAGCTTTCAGGAAAAAAAAATCTCAAGGAATTTACTACAACCAAAACAAGGCTGCAAGAAATGCTAAGTGGCCTGATGTAAACAGATTAAAGGAGAAAAAGAATATAGCAAAAGAGGAATACATTTTTAAAGAATAAAATGGCAATAAAAAATTACATATCAATAATAACCTTAAATGTAAATGGATTAAAAGATTCAATCAAAAGACATAGGGTAGCTGCATGGATAAGAAAACAGGACCCATACATATGCTGTCTACAAGAGACACACATTAAAACAAAAGATGCTCATAGACTGAAGATAAATGGATGGAAAAAAAATATTTCATGCAAATGGAAATGAAAAAAAAGCTGGGGTAGCAATACTTATATCGGACAAAATGGACTTTAAAACAAAGACTATAGTAAGAGATAAAGAAGGTCACTACATAATGATAAAGGGAGCAATCCAACAGGAAGATATAATCATTATAAATATCTATGCACCTAATATAGGAGCACCTAAATATATAAAGCAGACTTTGAAGGATTTAAAGGGCGAGATCAACAGCAATGCTATAATAGTAGGAGATTTCAATACCCCACTAACATCACTAGATAGATCCTCACGAAAGAAAATTAACAGAGAAACTTAAAGGACATACTAGATCAACTCGATTTAATAGATATCTTCAGGACCTTTCACCCTAAAGCAGCAGAATATACATTATTTTCAAGTGTTTATGGTACATTCTCTAGAATTGACCTCATGATAGGACAAAAAAGTGGCCTCAACAAATTTAAGAAGATTGAAATCATATCAAGCACTTTCTCCAATCACAATGGCATGAAACTAGAAATCAACCACAACAGAAAAACTAAAAAATACTCCAACAGCCTGACCAGGTGGTGGCGCAGTGGATAGAGCGTCGGACTGGGATGCGGAAGGACCCAAGTTCGAGACCCCGAGGTCGCCAGCTTGAGCGCGGGCTCATCTGGCTTGAGCAAAGAGCTCACCAGCTTGGACCCAAGGTCGCTGGCTCCAGCAGGGGGTTACTCGGTCTGCTGAAGGCCCACGGTCAAGGCACGTGTGAGAAAGCAATCAATGAACAACTAAGAAGTCGCAACGTGCAAGGAGAAACTGATGATTGATGCTTCTCATCTCTCTCCGTTCCTGCCTGTCTGTCCCTGTCTATCTCTGCCTCTGTAAAAAAAATAAATAAAATAAAATAAAAACACTTCATTAAAAATACTCCAACACTTGGAAACTGAATAGCACGCTATTAAATAACGAATGGGTAAACAGTGAGATCAAAGAAGAAATTAAAAAATTCCTAGAAACAAACAATAATGAGCATACATCAACTCAAAATTTATGGGACACAGCAAAAGCAGTCTTGAGAGGGAAGTTCATAGCATTACAGGCATACCTTAAGAAGCTAGAAAAAGCTCAAATAAACAACTTGACCCTACATCTAAAAGAACTAGAAAAAGAACAGCAAGTAAAGCCCAGAGCTAGTAGAAGGAAGGAAATAATAAAGATCAGAGCAGAAATAAATGACAACAGGCTAAAGAAACAATACAGAGGATCAATGAAACCAGGAGCTGGTTCTTTGAAAAGGTAAACAAGATCGATGAACCTTTAACCAGACTTATCAAGAAAAAAAGAGAGGACTTAAATATATAAAATTGGAAACAAGAGTGGAGAAATAACAACTAACACAACAGAAATACAAAATATTGTAAGAAAATACTGTGAAGAACTGTACGCCAAATAACTAGACAACCTAGATGAAATGGACAAATTTCTTGAAACATATAATCTTCCAAAAATCAATCTGGAAGAATCAGAAAACCTAAACAGACCAATTACAACAAATGAGATTGAAACAGTTATCAAAAAACTCCCCAAAAAAGAAAAGTCCTGGGCCTGATGGCTTCACAAGTGAATTCTACCAAATATTCAAAGAACTAACTCCTATCCTTCTCAAGCTATTTCAAAAAATTCAAGAAGAAGGAAGACTTCCAAGCTCCTTTTATGACGCAAGCATAATTCTGATTCCAAAACCAGGCAAAGTCAACACAAAGAAAGAAAATTATAGGCCAATATCTCTGATGAAATTAGATGCTAAAATCCTCAATAAAATATTAGCAAACCATATCCAGCAATATATGAAAAAAATCATACAGCAGGATCAAGTGGGATTTATTCTTGAGAGGCAAGGCTGGTATAATATTCGCAAATCAATCAATGTGATTCATCACATAAACAAAAGGAAGGAGAAAAACTATATAATAATTTTAATAGATGCAGAAAAAGCATTTGATAAAATCCAGCACCCATTCATGATCAAAATTCTCAGCAAAGTGGGAATACAGGGAACATACCTCAACATGATAAAGGCCATCTATGAGAAACCCACAGCCAACATCATACTCAATGGGCAAAAATTAAAAGCAATCCCCTTAAGGAATAAGGCATGGGTGCCCCCTTTTACCACTCTTATTCAACATAGTTCTGGAAGTCCTAGCCATAGCAGTCAGACAAGAAAAAGAAATAAAAGGCATCCAAATTGGAAAAGAAGTAAAACTATCATTATTTGCAGATGATATGATATTGTATATAGAAAACCCTAAAGTCACAGTCAAAAAACTACTAGACTTGATAAATGAATTCAGCAAGGTGGCGGGATATAAAATTAACACTCAGAAATCAGAGGCATTTTTATACACTAACAATGAACTGTCAGAAAGAAAATTAAGGAATCAATCCCTTTTACCACTGCAACCAAAAAAATAAAGTACTTAGGAATAAATTTAACCAGGAAGATTAAAGATTTGTACTCAGAAAATTATAAAACATTGATAAAAGAAATCAGGGAAGATACAAACAAGTGGAAGCATATACCATGCTCATGGATAGGAAGAGTAAACATCATTAAAATGTCTATATTACCCAAAGCAATTTATAAATTCAATGCAATACCGATTAAAATACTAATGACTTACTTCATAGGTATAGAACACATATTTCAAAAATTTATATGGCACCAAAAGAGAACACGAATAGCCTCAGCAATCTTGAAAAGGAAGAATAAAGTGGGAGGTATCACACTTCCAGATATCAAGTTATACTACAAGGCCATTGTACTCAAAACAGCCTGGTACTGGCGTAAGAACAGGCATATAGATCAATGGAACAGAACTGAGAACCCAGAAATAAACCCACACCTTTATGTACAACTGATATTTGACAATGGAGGTAAGAGCATAAATTGGAGTAAAGACAGTCTCTTCAACAAATGGTGTTGGGAGAATTGGACATCTACCTGCAAAAAAATTAAACTAGACCACCAACTTACACCATTCACAAAAATCAACTCAAAATGGATAAAAGACTTAAATGTAAGCCGTAAAACCATAAACATCTTAGAAGAAAACATAGGCAGTAAGCTCTCTGACATTTCTCGCAACAATATATTTTTCGATTTGTCTCCACAGGCAAGTGAAATAAAAGACAGGATAAACAATGGGACTATATCAAACTAAAAAGCTTCTGCACAGCTAAAGACAATAAGAACAAAATAAAAAGACAAACTACACAATGGGAGAATATGTTTGACAATGCGTCTGATAAGGGGTTAATAAACAAAATTTATAAAGAACTTGTAAAACTTAATACCAGGAAGACAAACAATTCAATCCAAAAATGGGCAAATGAAATGAATAGACACTTCTCCAAAGTGGACATACAGATGTCCAATCGGCATATGAAAAAATGCTCAACATCACTAATCATTAGAGAAATGCAAATGAAAGCCACAATGAGATATCACCTCACACCAGTGAGAATGGCGCTCATCAACAAAACATCACAGAATAAGTGCTGGTGAGGATGTGGAGAAAAGGGAACCCTTCTGCACTGCTGGTGGAAATGCAGACTGGTGTAGCCACTGTGGAAAACAGTATGGAGATTCCTCAAAAAATTAAAAATTGAAATGCCTTTTACCCAGCTATCCCACTGTTAGGAATATACCCCAAGAACACCGTAGCACTGTATGAAAAGAAGAAATGCACCCCCATGTTTATGGCAGCATTGTTCACAATATCAAAGATCTGGAAACAGCCCAAGTGTCCATCAGAGGACGAGTGGATTAAAAAGCTTTGGTACATATATACTATGGAATACTACTCAGCCATAAGAAATGATGACATTGGATCATTTACAATAACATGGATGAACCTTGATAACATTATATTGAGCGAAATAAGTAAATCGGAAGAAACTAAGATCTATATGATTCCATACATAGGTGGGACATGAAAATGAGACTGAGAGACATGGACAAGAGTGTGGGGGTTACGGGGTGGGTGGAGAGAGGGAGGGTGTTGGGGGAGGAGAGGGGAACAAAGAAAACCAGTTATAAGGTGACGAAAGACTATTGGACTTTGGGTGATGGGAATGCAGCATAAGCAAATGTCAAAATAACCTAGAGAATAGATGTACCCTGATTTATTGATGTCACCCCATTAAAATTAATAAAAATTTATGTATAAGGAAAAAGAAAAATGAGACACACCTCGATTAAAGCAATAATAACAAGCCCAAGAGAACTTCTTCTAGCAGATCTGTTCTAACAAAAATTATGTTAAAAGCACTAACAAGAAAATTTAATGGGCCTGACCTGTAGTGGCGCAGTGGATAAAGCGTCGACCTGGAAATGCTGAGGTCGCTGGTTCGAAACCCTGGGCTTGCCTGGTCAAGGCACATATGGGAGTTGATGCTTCCAGCTCCTCCCCCCCTGTCTCTCTCTCTCTCCTCTCTAAAATGAATAAATAAAATAAAAATTAAAAAAAAAAAGAAAATTTAATGGTACATGGAAAAATATCTATTTAACTCCAGGGAAGATAGTAATGGAGAAATAGTAAAATTAAAATTAAGACATATAAAAAGATGGCGAAAAAATAAATAATTTTTATTTTGTCAGTAATGATAAGTACAAATGGGTTAAGCCAGGGATCTCAAACTCGTTGCCATGCGGCCCGCCCACCAATTTTGTGCAGCCCGCAGACTAATCAAACTTCGTGGATTAATCTGCGGGCCAGTCTGCGGGCCGCACAAAATTGGTGGGCAGGCCGCATGCGGCCCGCGGGCCGCGAGTTTGAGACCTCTGGGTTAAGCATTCTAATCAAAAAACAAACTGGAAGAATTGAGTACAAAATAAAATATGATCTGCCTATATGCTGTCTTAAAAAGGCATATTTTAGATAAAATACACAAATAGTTGAAAGTAAAAAGCTGGCTTTAAGAAAAACCGATGGGAAAAGTTGTAACAAAAGAAAACTGAGTTGGCTGTAATAATATCACACAAAATAGACACGTCTATATCAAAGTAAATGAAAATAAAGATATTTAGCAGTATTCAAATCAGCTTAAATTACATTAATGGGACAGATACATCATTAGTGTAATGATCCTGTTGAACACTAAATGGGATAGACCACCTTAAAAGACCTCTTTAAACTTTATTTACTAGAGAAAATTGCCCACCTGAAGGGATAGCTGCAGCCCCTCTAAGGGATGAAACCAAGGATCAAACCTAGCTCAGAAGCAAAACTAGCATTTTATGTGCTCTGTTATCCACTCAGGGCAGGCAAGGGCCTGGCTCACTGCTTGGGTCTACTCCAGAGATATCATGGAACTGGTTGCATACTTGATCGCATTTGCAAATTTCACAATCTTTTGTGCAGACTTGAGATAAACTGGAATGTATTCATGATAGAAGACATAACCAGGGTAACAATGAGATGAAGATCATGGTGTTAATGGTACATTGAGGTCTGTGCCCTTAGTTTTGAACAAGAGTACTTTCACCAAATACTGAAAATCTGTAGTTTTTAGAGTTTTCATTTAATCCACTGTATGTAAGACTTGCTGATTAATGTAAAGTGTTATTATTGAAACGTGCTATACTTGAAAACGTGCTATTATTTTATCCCAAGGCAGACTTTGCAAGTATGTCATTCTAAATCAAAAGGACAAATAAAATGAGAAGTTCATTAAAATAGAGTAAGTCCATGCTTGTTCCAATACTGTGTTATTGAGAAAAGAAACATTTGTAAATAACTATATAGACTTGGCAGGTTTGAGTTTAGGTAGCAGCAGTTACCAAAGGTGTGTCCTTGGACAATTAATGTATAATGTGTTCTAATTTCCTGACTTCATAAAACTTATGACATGGGATAATTATCTGTTTTGTTAAATATTTTTCTATTTTCAAAAAAAAAAAAACATTGCTATTAACTTTATTTTTCCATATTGGACCCAGTATCAAGCAATCCTATTATGTTCATTTACTGTTTCTTATACTTTATCTGCACTATTTTAGGGGAGTCTATATGCACAATCCTAAGGTATGGTTAATGATAAATCTACTTATTTATATTCATTGCAGTTGGTTTGCTGTTCTTGTTTTGACTTTGCTGTTAGGCTTCTGTCTCTGGCAGGGCATGTCTATGGGTTTTGTCCAAATAAAACAACAATTTTGTGGAAGAATTTACCAAGAACCGCTGACCTTCGAAGATACTGTACTCAAATTCTAATCTCAGTGTTTTCCCAGTGTCTACTAAAGCATAGATTAATATTTTATTTGTTTTTTCTGAAGTTTATAGATTAGACTGAAGGAGTGAGGAAAATAGAACAAACTCATTTCAGGCTTTTAGGGGGATCTTGGTCACATACCATATTTTTCGCTCCGCAGATGCACCTGACCATAAGATACACCTAGGGTTTTAAGGAGGAAAATAAGAAAAAATATATTTTGAACCAAATGCTGTGTTAAAATATTTAATAAAATATGCCACAATAATATTTCAATAATGTAAACTCATCAGCAGTATTAACAACCATTAGCACTGTTATTAACAAATGAGAAGAGACTTTAATGTTCAAATATTCTTCTAGTTGTCCAGGATCCCGCAGCAGCTAAGAAAAATAAACATTTGCTCCATAAGATGCATGGACATTTTCCCCTCCACTTTTTTTGGGGAAAAAGTGCCTTTTATGGAGTGAAAAATACGGTAAATCACATTCTGATGCTTTTATGTTGGTTTTTAAATAACATGGTGGGACTGTGTCACCAAAATCTGAATATATTGTGTAGCACTCTGGTATTTTATAAAAACCAATGTTCAAATCTTCTTGGTGAAACCATCAGGCTTATATGTAGAGTCCACAGAGGATGTCAACCATAAGAAACGTGACTAACATATGAAAATCTTATTCAGTGGCATTTATAAAGAACTGGTGCTCAGGACCAGATCGGTTAGACTTGGAGAGGAAAATCAAGAGAAATGAGGAAAACTCAATACGATAATGAGATTGGAACTGATATGGAGTAATTCTTTATACATCCTGTTCTGATATATTCAATGAGATTCTCATTTCTATGATGGATATTTATATTTTTGTTTGTACCAAAAAATAAATATAAAAGGAGAAAAAGTAACCAAGATAATCTGACATAAGAAAGTAAATTTGCCAAGCCTCATCTTCTCTGTTCACCGAATTTCTACTCAAAACTTGATAATATTCTATCCTATATGTATTCTTTCTCTTTCAGTATGAAGACAACAATCTCTGGGGACCTGAAAACCAGAATTTAATGTATTTGAAATATAAATATAGTGAAAAATATCCAAAAATTATTGGGGAAAATAATCAAGTGGGAAAATGTATCAACTCAAAACATAGGAGGCAAGGAAAAAAAAATAGAAACAAAAGCAAAGAGAGAATATTCAATATGAGGGTAGAAAATCATCCAAATATAGAAAAAAAGTAATAAAAAGGCTAACAGACCTAACAGTTTAAAAGTATAAAGTCTCAGACTTCATAAAACAAACAAACAAAAATATTTAGTCAAATATTGTTTAAAGGAGACATGTATAAATATCAAGACACAGATTGTTGAAAGTAAAATAAAATGTATGTTTAAGAAAATGAAAGCCAAAAGAGAGCTAGGTAATTTCCAGTTAGACAATCTATCTATATAAATAAAAATGTAAATATTTGTTTTTTCAAAATCTTAAATCTCCGAAAATTCTTCACCAATTGCTTTGAATTTTGACACAACGTTGTATTTGAATACAAGCATTTTTATATACCTACAAATATGTGCATGCTTTTATATACCTACTATTATATAGATGTCACATCTGTGACAGGTAAAAACATGCTTTTTTGAAAAACAGAGCCATCTGTTGGATGTAAAAGCAACACATGCTATACTAAATATTTTACGATTATATGTTGCATGTTCTAGAGTTGGCAAACCAGACAATCTCTATATCTGCACAAACAATGGAACAACAAAAAATATTGTATACCCACAAGCATTGTGAAATTAAACATATTAGAAACATACGCTTTCTCTTTTCTTTCTTTTCTATTTAACCAGACTGAGCCACAGCAACGTTTGGCCGGGTATAGCTAGTGATAAATAAAAATATAAGACAAAACTTCTTAAGTGCAGTTACACATGATTCTGCATACCAAGAAGATAAAGCAAGTGTTGTAAGGATACTAACCCAAGGAACATTTATAAAGGTTGGCAAATTTATAACTTGAGAAGAAAATATTTTGGGAAATAAATTAGAGATTAAGAAATTAATCAATATTTTTATTATGTAACTAAACTATTGTACTTCTTTTATGTAGCTTAAAATAATATTAAGTAGTCGTCACAATAATAGATTCATTTGTAATAGCAAAAAAATCTGTTTATGAAAGTTCAAATATGTGAATAAATTATTCATTATTATAGTGCTTGACCATGACACATAATAAAACAAAGCTACTTTATTACAGAGTATCTATGTGAAATGAAGAGTAAAGAATATTTTAGAAAAATATATATTCACATACACATTTAACAGAATTGAACTAATGAATTTATGTTGTCAAATCTATTGTATAAAGAGAGGGAGATGTGATAGTGTATAGCACAGATAGACTTTAATTGCCTTGATCTATTAAGAATAATACAGATGAATTTATTTTATCTTTTACCTGAAAAGTTTAAATATATTTTACACATGCCATATTTTATTTTATAATTAAAACATTTTAAAATAATGTTGATTCCATCAATGATCTTAAGTTTTAATGTTCAAGTAAGCATATTTAGCTAAAGTTATATAGCTATGAGGCACATTTTTTTCAGATATTGTGATCATATTTAAATATTTACCAGTTAAGATATATTTTTGTAAGAAAAAGGAACCCTCATTCACTGTTGATGGGAATGTAAAGTAGCACAACCATTATGAAAGAAAGTAAGGTGGTTCCTTAAAAAATTAAGAATAGAACTACCATATGACCCAGCAATCCCTCTACTGGGTATATACCCCCAAAACTAAAAAACATTGGTATGTAAAGACACATGCGGCCCCATGTTCAATGCAGCATTGTTCACAGTGCCAAGACATGAAAATAACCAAAAAGCCCTTCAATAGATGAACAGATATTGTATTACAGAATTGTGTACATGAAACCTATATAATTTATTAACCAATGTAATACCAATAAAGTCAACAAAAATTTTTAAAAATTAGTAATTTATATTTTTCTAAACCATATAAATTATAATGTAGCTATTGGGTCTCTTTAGATATAAATAATTTAAACTTTTTTAAGATGCAAGTAAATAGATGTCAACAGTATAGATATTTACTTTTTTAAAGATTGTAATATAAAACACTTGAAATACATTCATTTCAATCACTTAATATGATTTTGGTTATTTCGTTTCAGTTCTTCAATAAAAAAGTGACTGTAGCCCTGGCCAGTTGGCTCAGCGGTAGAGCGTCGGCCTAGCGTGCGGAGGATCCGGGTTCGATTCCCGGCCAGGGCACATAGGAGAAGCGCCCATTTGCTTCTCCACCCCTCCGCCGCGCCTTCCTCTCTGTCTCTCTCTTCCCCTCCTGCAGCCAAGGCTCCATTGGAGCAAAGATGGCCCAGGCGCTGGGGATGGCTCTGTGGCCTCTGCCTCAGGCGCTAGAGTGGCTCTGGTCACAACATGGCAACGCCCAGGATGGGCAGAGCATCGCCCCCTGGTGGGCAGAGCGTCGCCCCATGGTGGGCGTGCCGGGTGGATCCCCGGATCCCGGTCGGGTGCATGCGGGTGTCTGTCTGACTGTCTCTCCCCGTTTCCAGCTTCAGAAAAATGCAAAAAAAAAAAAATAATAAAAAGTGACTGTAAATTAACTAGTAAGATATCGAATAATGTCATTATTTTGAAATTGGTGAAACAAGTGAGATCTAAAAGTTATAAAATTAATATATGTTAAATGTTTGTAGGTATATGTTTATACATTAATAGAATGGCTAATGCATACTTCCTGTTTTTTAAAATACCTTCCTAAAGTTTGTTTTGTTTGTTTTTTGGTTTTGGTTTTTTGCTATACAAACAACTATACAGTTGCTAGGAAAAAGTTTTTTATGTCTCAGATAATTATTTTTTAATTTATAAAAACATCTTTTAGGTGGAGAGAGAAGATGGCAGCGGAGTAGGTGGATGCACAGACACCCAGCTCTCAACACCAAACTGGAATACAAATCAATTTAGAAAAAATCAGCATGAAAAACCAACACTGAAATGCAAGAACAGCTCTCAAAAACCAAGGAGCAAAGAGGAAGCCACAATAATCCTGGTAAGGAGTGCCTGAATCTCCTCTGCTTACAGGAAGGGAAGGAGGGGGGTGAGGCTGAGAGCCCAGAGAGGATTTCACAGAGGAAAAAGAGCAGAAACTACTGCTCACAGCCACTTACCTGACGACCAGGGAGCAAGGTGGGTTGAAAAGACCAGCTTATCTCCCAAGTGGAAAAGACAGGGAGAGGGACAGACTGTGAGGGGCTAAGGTATGCAAGAAACAAAATAAACAAGCTGACTCATTCGTGCTGGAGGCGGCCATAGCTGGGGGAGGGACTGAACCTTTCACAAAACAGAGCTGAAGTGCTTCCGGATCAGAGATCTCCGGACATCTATCCAGCTCCAATCAGCACAACAAGACACAGCTGAAAACAAGAAGGGGGGAGGAGGGGCAGTAACTCAGGTCTCCATGGAGATCTGAGATACACCTCCCCCTACTGAAGCTGAGAGAAAAAACCCTGCCCCCAGTGAGATTAGTTGGAGGAAGAGACCTTCAGCGTCTCAGGTTACACCCACAGCATTCCTGGATACAGTTTCAAGGAAGCCCCCTGATGAGATCAGTTAACAAGACTATCACCTGTTAAGAAAACAAACAAATCAAGACTTCAAAGCTGCCCAAATCCAAAAGTGGATTACAAATAATAGCTGATACCAACCCACGAAGACCTAAAAATAACACAACTGAAAACTGGAGGCAGACAACACCAAGCCTAGACTCAATCAACTCTACAAATAAAAAAAAAAGAAGAAGAAGATGAGAAAACAAAGGAGTGCAATCCAAATGAAACCACAAGAGACACTTTCGAGAGATGAACTGAGTGATATGGAAATAATCAAACTTCCAGATGCGGAGTTCAAAATAATGATTGTAAGGATGCTTAGGGATCTTAGAACAACAATGGAGGGGGAGTTTGAAAACCTAAATAAAGAAATAGCAAGTATAAAAAAGAATCAGTTGGAGACGACAAATACAATATCAGAAATAAAGACCACAATGGAAGGAATTAAAAACAGGATAGATAGAGCAGAGGATCGAATCAGCGAGTTAGAAGACAACTGGAATGAAGGCATGAAAGCAGAGAAGAAAAGAGAAAAAAGACTCAAAAAGTCAGAGGAAACTCTTAGAGAGCTCTGTGACAACATGAAGAGAAATAACATCCGCATCATAGGGGTTCCTGAAGAAGAAGAAAAAGAACAAGGGATAGAGACTTTGTTCAATCATATCATAGCTGAAAACTTCCCTAAATTAATGCAAGAGAAACTCTCACAAATCCAAGAAGCACAGAGGACTCCATTAAAGAGAAACCCAAAGAAACCTACACCAAGACACATCATAATTAAAATACCAAAGCTAAGCGATAAAGAGAAAATATTAAAAGCTGCAAGAGAAAAAAAAGTTATCACCTACAAAGGAACCCCCATAAGGATGACATCTGACTTCTCAACAGAAACACTTGAGGCCAGAAGGGAATGGCAAGAAATATTCAAAGTAATGCAGAACAAGAACCTACAACCAAGACTACTTTATCCAGCAAGGCTATCGTTTAAAATTGAAGGAGAAATAAAAAGCTTCCCAGACAAAAAACAACTCAAGGAATTCATTACAACCAAACCAATGCTGCAGGAAATATTAAGGGGCCTGGTGTAAACAGATAAAGTGGGAAAAGAATACAGAAAAAGAAAAAGAAAAAGGAATACACCTTTAAAGAAGAAAATGGCAATAAACAACTACATATCAATAATAACCTTAAATGTAAATGGATTAAATGATCCAATCAAAAGACATAGGGTAGCTGCATGGATAAGAAAACAGGACCCATACATATGTTGTCTACAAGAGACACACCTTAGAACAAAAGACACACGCAGATTGAAGGTAAAAGGATGGAAAAAAATGTTTCATGCAAACGGAAATGAAAAAAAAGCTGGGGTAGCAATACTTATATCAGACAAATTGGACTTTAAAACAAAGGATATAGTAAGAGATAAAGAAGGCCACTACATAATGATAAAGGGAGTAATCCAACAGGAAGATATAACTATTATAAATATCTATGCACCTAATATAGGAGCACCCAAATATATAAAACAGACTTTGATGGATTTAAAGGGCGAGATCAACAGCAATACTATAATAGTAGGGGATTTCAATACCCCACTAACATCACTAGATAGATCCTCAAGAAAGAAAATTAACAAAGAAACAGCAGACTTATTGGAAACACTAGATCAACTCGATTTAATAGATATCTTCAGAACCTTTCACCCTAAAGCAGCAGAATATACATTCTTTTCAAGTGCTCATGGTACATTCTCTAGGATAGACCACATGTTAAGGCACAAAAGTGCTCTCAACAAATTTAAGAAGACTGAAATCATATCAAGCACTTTCTCCGATCACAACGGCATGAAACTAGAAATGAATCACAGCAGAAAAGCTCAAAAATTCTCAAACACATGGAAACTAAATAGCAGGGTGTTAAATAATGAATGGATTAAGAATGAGATCAAAGAAGAAATAAAGAAATTCCTAGAAACGAATGACAATGAGCATACAACAACTCAAAATTTATGGGACACAGCGAAAGCAGTGCTGAGAGGGAAGTTCATAGCACTACAGGCACACTTTCAGAAGCTAGAAAAAGCTCAAATAAACAACTTAACCCTGCATCTAAAAGAATTAGAAAAAGAACAGCAAGTAAAGCCCAAAAGTAGTAGAAGGAAGGAAATAATAAAGATCAGAGCAGAAATAAATGACATAGAGGCTAAAGAAACAATACAGAGGATCAATGAAACTAGGAGCTGGTTCTTTGAAAAGGTAAACAAGATTGATGCACCTTTAAGTAGACTCACCAAGAAAAAGAGAGAGATGACTCAAATAAATAAAATTAGAAATGAGAGAGGAGAAATAACAACTGACACAACAGAAATACAAAATATTGTAAAAAAATACTATGAAGAACTGTATGCCAAAAAACTAGACAACCTAGATGAAATGGACAAATCCTTGAAATGTACAATCTTCCAAAAATCAATCTGGAAGAATCAGAAAACTTAAACAGACCAATTACACCAAAGGAGATCGAAACAGTTATCAAAAAACTCCCAACAAAGAAAAGTCCGGGGCCCGATGGCTTCACAACGGAATTCTACCAAATATTCAAAGAAGAACTAACTCCTATCCTTCTCAAACTATTTCAAAAAATTCAAGAGGAAGGAAGACTTCCAAACTCCTTTTATGAGGCAAGCATAATTCTGATTCCAAAACCAGGCAAAGACCACACAAAGAAAGAAAATTATAGGCCAATATCTCTGATGAATATAGATGCTAAAATCCTCAACAAAATATTAGCAAACCGGATCCAACAATATATGGAAAAAATCATACACCATGATCAAGTGGGATTTATTCTGGGGAGGCAAGGCTGGTACAATATTCGTAAATCAATCAATGTGATTCATCACATAAACAAAAAGAAGGAGAAAAACCATATGATAATTTCAATAGATGCAGAAAAAGCATTTGATAAAATCCAGCACCCATTCATGATCAAAACTCTCAGCAAAGTGGGAATACAGGGAACATACCTCAACATGATAAAAGCCATCTATGAGAAACCCACAGCCAACATCATACTCAATGGGCAAAATTTAAAAGCAATACCCTTAAGATCAGGAACAAGGCAGGGGTGCCCCCTTTCACCACTCTTATTTAACATAGTCCTGGAAGTCCTAGCCACAGCAATCAGACAAGAAGAAGAAATAAAAGGCATTCAAGTTGGAAAAGAAGAAGTAAAACTATCATTATTTGCAGATGATATGATATTGTATATAGAAAACCCTAAAGTCTCAGTCAAAAAACTACTGGACCTGATAAATAAATTCAGCAAAGTGGCAGGATATAAAATCAATACTCAGAAATCAGAAGCATTTTTATACACCAACAATGAACAGTCATAAAGAGAAATTAAGGAAACAATCCCCTTCACAATTACAACCAAAAAAATAAAGTATCTAGGAGTAAACTTAACCAAGGAGACTAAAGACTTGTACTCGGAAAATTACAAAACATTGATAAAAGAAATCAAGGAAGATACTAACAAGTGGAAGCATATACCGTGCTCATGGTTAGGAAGAATAAACATCATTAAAATGTCTATATTACCCAAAGCAATTTATAAATTCAATGCAATACCAATTAAAATACCAATGACATACTTCAAAGATATAGAACACATATTCCAAAAATTTATATGGAACCAAAAAAGGACACGAATAGCCTCAGCAATCTTAAAACAGAAGAATAAAGTGGGAGGTATCACACTTCCTGATATCAAGTTATACTACAAGGCCATTGTACTCAAAACAGCCTGGTACTGGCATAAGAACAGGCATATAGATCAATAGAATAGAACAGAGAACCCAGAAATAAACCCACAGTTCTATGGACAACTGATATTTGACAAAGGAGGTAAGGAAATACAATGGAGTAAAGACAGCCTCTTTAACAAATGGTGTTGGGAAAATTGGACAGCTACCTGCAAAAAAATGAAACTAGATCACCAGCTTACACCACTCACAAAAATAAACTCAAAATGGATAAAAGACTTAAATGTAGGCCGTGAAACCATAAGCATCTTAGAAGAAAACATAGGCAGTAAGCTCTCCGACATCTCTCGGAGCACGGGGAAGTGAAATAAAAGACAGGATAAACAAATGGGACTATATCAAACTAAAAAGCTTTTGCACAGCTAAAGACAACAAGAACAGAATAAAAAGACAAACTACACAATGGGAGAACATATTTGACAATACGTCTGATAAGGGGTTAATAACCAAAATTTATAAAGAACTTGTAAAACTCAACACCAGGAAGACAAACAACCCAATCCAAAAATGGGCAAAAGAGATGAATAGACACTTCTCCAAAGAGGACATACAGATGGCCAATAGGCATATGAAAAAATGCTCAACATCACTAATCATTAGAGAAATGCAAATTAAAACCACAATGAGATATCACCTTACACCAGTCAGAATGGCGCTTATCAACAAAACAACACAGAATAAGTGCTGGCGAGGATGTGGAGAAAAGGGGACCCTCCTGCACTGCTGGTGGGAATGCAGACTGGTGCAGCCACTGTGGAAAACAGTATGGAGATTCCTCAAAAAACTGAAAATCGAACCGCCTTTTGACCCAGCTATCCCACTTTTAGGAATACACCCCAAGGACACCATAGAACGGCTCGAAAAGGAGAAATGCACCCGCATGTTTGTGGCAGCATTGTTCACAATAGCGAAGATCTGGAAACAGCCCAAGTGTCCGTCAGAGGACGAGTGGATTAAAAAACTTTGGTACATATATACTATGGAATACTACTCAGCCATAAGAAATGATGACATCGGATCATTTACAATAACATGGATGGACCTTGATAACATTATACGGAGTGAAATAAGTAAATCAGAAAAAAAACTGAGATGAATCCATACATAGAAGGGACATAAAAATGAGACTCAGAGACATGAACAAGAATGTGATGGCAACAGGGGCGGGGGTGTTGGGGGAGGGGGGAGGGGGTGAAGAAGGAGAGAGGGGTTAGGGGAGGGGAGGGGCACAAAGAAAACCAGATAGAAGGTGACAGAAGACAATTTAACTTTGCGGGAGGGGTATACAGCACAATCAAATGTCAAAATAATCTAGAGATATTTTCTCTCAACATATGTACCCTGATTTATCAATGTCACTGCATTAAATTTAATAAAAAAATATTAATATTAAAAAAAAAACATCTTTTATCTAATTACCTCTGGAAATAGATCAAATCACATGCCACTTAGTATATACCTAAAGAGCATTTCTATGAAATTATGTACTGTGGAATCAGGGAAAAAATCCTAAAATGACAATTTAAGCTGCCTTCTGTATTACAGATATTTTATAAGCTATTATAATGGAGTACCTTGAATCGACTCCAATAATGCAAGCACATCTACTTTGACAGGATCACAATAATCTTCCTGCTCACATGAGTAGACATATGTCCATGCATCTCATAGCTGATTAAAGCAAATCATTTGGCTTTCCACAGTAAATATCTTCAAATCTGTTATCTGGGCTCCAACCAAATGGTTTGGGCCTAGACCCTACAACCTTTTAAAATCAATGTTCAATAAGGCTGCAGTAATCTGTCTGATTACAGGTGTAATTATTATGAAATTCATGGAATTAGCTAACAGTTTCCCAACACTTTCAAAAACATTTTGTTGATTACTTGAATGTCTTTATTCTCTGAGAACTTGTCCTGTGCTTTATTATTAGGCTTTCAAGTTTGTTTGATTTCTTTATAATATAGGGTTGTAGTTGTCCTTCTAAAATGGTTATATATGTGAAAACAACATGCCTTGTTTATATGCATACACATAAATAAGTAGCACATTGGCACAAGACGAAATGTTGAATTATTTACTTGTCACTTTGTAATAAGCATCAGGTTTGTCACTTAAGCAATCTAGTTGGTCTGATACTGAATCTTTTGCCAGTATTTGTACTTCTCTGTGTGGTTTAGAGGAGAGGTGGTTAAAAATATAAAAACTGAATCATAATGACTACTTTATCAAGTCTTGCCAAAAATGAACTGAATGAAAACAGTATCGGTGGATTACTTGATTCCAGTTTTGGAATTTTGTTGATAGGCATAAGGTTTGGAGGTGGACAAATATCATTTGGCTGTGAAGGAAACTGAAAAGTTTGGATTTAATACCGAATCTCCTGTATCTGAAGAGTATTCATGAATGTGTCAATGGAAAGGTGATGAAGGGGGGGGGGGGGAAAGGACACAAGATTAAGATCTTCATTCTAATAGTATCTATCGGATACCACAAAGATTTAATAAGATTAAATGTTACATTAAATCCAGATCATATTTGTACATCTCCTGGAAGTCACTGCCTAAGTCACAGTCAGAGATGTGATCCTTTTGCCTGGACCAGAAAAAAAATATTTTTAATTCTTTTTTTTTTAATATTTTATTTATTGATTTTTTTAGAGAGAGAGGAGTGAGAGAGAGAGACAGAGAGAGAGAGAAGGGGGAGGAGCAGGAAGCATCAACTCCCATATGTGCCTTGACCAGGCAAGCCCAAGGTTTCGACCCGGCGACCTCAGTGTTCCAGGTCGACGCTTTATCCCACTGCGCCACCACAGGTCAGGCCAATATTTTTAATTCTTTATAGTTCTTCCTTCCTACCTTCTGACTTTCTTTCCTTCTTCCTTCCCTCCCTCCCTCCCTCCTTCCCTCCCTCCCTCCCTCCCTCCCTCCCTCCTTCCTTCCTTCCTTTCTTCCATTAAGCATTTCCATTATTCCATTTTACAATATTGCTCACTTAGATATTTTTTTTTACTTCTGCATTCTCAAGAACATATTTCTTTCATGTTTCTAGTTTAACATTATAATTCCAATCTTTCGTTTGAATATGTACTTTTGTGTTTAATTCATTACCACTCACATGAATGCAAATATATCATTAGTTTAAATGCTTACTTCTTTTTCTTTTTAATCAACCAGCAGTTTTTCCTTTATTCTTTATTTGACTTCATCATATATTTTCATATATTAATAGATACTTTGTAGAGAATTTCTATGCATTTAAAATAGCAGTGGCAGGTCAATCCATGTTTTTATACAGACTTTCAGTATAACGAACCAAAGTTTTTCTTTTCTGAATGATAAAAATTGAATTCCTACCATTATCTCAAGTTCTTATAATTTTTTACAGTAATTAAGATGGCAAAATTAATTATGAAATATTCACTGAATCATTTGGTTGTGTACTTTAACCTTTTTAGTATTCTGAATTTCAATAGATGGTCATTCTAGCTTTTCCCAACAGGGGTTTGAGCTTTTGAATAGGATAGAAATGTCCATCCAATCAAATTTAGAGTTCTAAAAAGGTCAAATTAGTATATAGTACATGCCAGTTATTCTCAGAATGTATTAAACATTACCAATCTGATAGCTTATTCTTTTGACACAATGAAGGACAACTTTCCACATGAGAAAGCTTTTAACAAGAAAGAAAAAGACAAGTCATTTACAATTTTCATTATAATTTTTCCAATCTGAAAATCATGGAAAGAAAACAAAGATATTTATTTTTATTTATCTTAAAAATGTGTATAGGGATTGAGAATTTTTTTCAGGATTTTATAATCTCCAATTCTCATAAGTATATTGATATATTTCTGTGTTTCTATACATATTGACAGTGATGTGTGCATTACATATTTTGTATCACTTTTAAAACATTATGTTGAAATAATACATGAAATCTTAAAAAGACTACTATCCTACATAGAAAAAATGCAACTATGGGAGACTTTGACAAAATAAATTAATAAATTATAGCATACAAATATTGAAATGGTCTATCCTTAAATATGTATATATGTGAACACCCAGACATCCACATGCAAAGAAAAAAAAAGTCAATCTAGACACAGATCTTATACTTTTCACAGAAATTAACTCAAACCCTGGCCAGTTGGCTCAGTGGTAGAGCATCTGCCCATCATGTGGATGTCCTCGGTCAATTCCCAGTCAAGGGCACACAGGAGAAGTGCCCATCTGCTTCTCCACCCCTCCCCCTCTCACCTCTCTCTCTCTCTCTCTCTCTCTCTCTCTCTCTTGCACTCTCTTCCTCACCTGCAGCCATTGCTCGATTGGAGCGAGTTCGCACCAGGCACCAAAGACGGCTCCATGGTCTCTGCCTCAGGAGCTAAGAAGAGCTCCACTGCTGAGCAAGGGAGCGACAGACACCCCAGATGGGCAGAGCATTGCCTTCTGGGGATGGATCCCAGTTGGGGTGCATGCGGGAGTCTTTTTCTCTGTCTCCCCTCCTCTCACTGAATGCATAAAATTCCAAATGGATCATTGACCTAAATGTAAAAAAAAAAAAAAAAAAAAAAGAAACTACAAAACTTTTAGCAGGAATCCTACGGGACTTTAGATATGATGATGCCTTTTTTATTTATTTATTTATTTTTGTATTTTTCTGAAGTTGGAAACGGGGAGGCAGTCAGACTCCCGCATGCGCCTGACCAGGATCCACCCGGCATGCCCACCAGGGTGCTATGCTCTGCCTATCTGGGGCATCGCTCTGTTGCAACCAGAGCCATTCTAGCACCTGAGGCAGAGGCCACAGAGCCATCTTTAGCGCCCCGGCCAACTTTGCTCCAGTGGAACCTTGGCTGTGGGAGGGGAAGAGAGAGACAAAGAGGAAGGAGAGGGGGAGAAGCAGATGGGCACCTCTCCTGTGTGCCCTGGCCAGGAATCGAACCTGGGACTCCTGCATGCCAGGCCGATGCTCTACCACTGAGCCAACCGGCCAGTGCCGTGATGCCTTTTTTAAAATACAGTACCAAAGACACAATTTCTAAAAGTATAAATAATAAGCTAGACTTAAAATTAAAATTTTTTGGTCTATGAAAGATAATGGCAACAGATTAAGACAAGCTACAGGCTGGGAGAAAATATTTTTGTAATTTTTATTTCAGGGAATAGAGAGGGAGGTGGAAAAAATCAACTTTCAGGTTGCTTTTCATATGTGCCTTGATTGGGCAAACCAGGGTTTTCAAACCAGCGACTTCTGCATTTCATGTTGATACCTTACCTACTGCGCCACCACAGGTTATGTGAGGAAATATTTTCAACAGATATATTTGTTAAAGAACTGTTATCCAAAATATACAAATAACTCTTAAAGTTCAATAATAGTGTTGCCAAAAAATTGGGTCCATGAAGTGTTGCAAGAAAATAATTTTAAAGGTCATACTGGTGGTAGAAGTTTAAGTGTTTTGGCAATGTTTTTTGGAGTGAAAAGAACTAATATGCCCTCGGAGATGCAGAGGACAGGCGGAATCTAGTAGCAACTGTTTCGAGGTCCTTGTTAATCCTCCATATACTTTCTTGGTTTTGAAAAAAAGAGGGCTATCTTTCAAACAGTACAACCTGTTTCCTGGGTTTTCCTGGGGTTGTGCTGGGCACTCCCCCTAATCAATCCCTGGATCTTCTGGTGTTCCGTTCCCTTATTGTATCTGATCTTTTTCCCAGATTTTCCCAGACTAGGCTCTTTCCTTTTATGGTGCCATTTTGGCTCCTACTACACATACCTCAAATTTCTGCTTCATTATCTGGCTTCTATTGGGCATGCGCTTACCTACCCCTGAGCCAACTCAGCCTCTACTAAACTTGCACCCAGCAAAAAAACTTTTTCTACTTTTTTACCCCTTCCCTCTCCCCAGTAATGGCCCAGTTGTTCCCCAGAGATATTGGAAAGCCAATGTTTCCTGCCTGCTTAGGGAATTAAGTCTTTTGGTGGAGCATGCAACTGTCCCCTGGGAGAACCTGTAAAATTGCAGCTTCCTAGTTTACCAGACTTAATGTTAACATCCATTTGCTTTCTTTCTTTGTTAATAACTAACTAATGATGTAACTAACCACTGTAATAATAGGACAGTAAGCAAACTGATTTAAAAACTTAACAGAAACCTTATCAAAAAAGATTGCATTATTCTCAATAGTTTGGAATTTTCATGTGGAAAAAATTGGATTTGATTTCTTGCCATCAAAGTTTTATGTTGGATAAACACATTTTGAAAGCAGTGTGAAGGATAAAATATGGAAGGACTAAGAAGTTTTTGCTCAGCAAGAGAAACTGACAACAAAATAAACAGACAGCCAACTAAATGGGAAATTATATTTTCAAACAACAGCTCAGATAAGGGCCTAATATCCAAAATATACAAAGAACTCATAAAACTCAACAACAAACAAACAAATAATCCAAAAAAAAAATGGGAAGAGAACATGAACAGATACTTCTCCCAGGAAGAAATACAAATGGCCAACAGATATATGAAAAGATGCTCATCTTCATTAGTTATTAGAGAAATGCAAGTCAAAACCGCAATGAGATACCACCTCACACCTGTTAGATTAGCTATTATTAACAAGACAGGTAATAGCAAATGTTGGAGAGGCTGTGGAGAAAAAGGAACCCTGAATCACTATTGGTGGGAATATAAAGTAGTACAACCATTATGGAAGAAAGTATGGTGGTTCCTCAAAAAACTGAAAATAGAACTACCTTATGACCCAGCAATCCCTCGACTGGGTGTATAACCCAAAAACTCAGAAACATTGATACGTAAAGACACATGCAGCCCCATGTTCATTGCATCATTGTTCACACAGTCCCCAAGATATGGAAACAACCAAAAAGCCCTTCAACAGAAGACTGGATAAAAAAGATGTGGCACATAAACACTATGGAATACTACTCAGCCATAAGAAATGATGACATCGGATCATTTACAAAAAAATGGATGGATCTTGATAACATTATACGGAGTGAAATAAGTAAATCAGAAAAATACAGGCAACATGGAAAAACAAGTATTCTACATTGATTTTTTCCCCTGATGGTTTTAAGTCTCATTACTTTTTAAACAAGCTGTACCATAATTACTTACAAGGAATTTCCCCATTATTCAAAAGTAGAATGGAATGATTCCCAGTCCCATCCTCTGATGTCTACCTGAAGTTTACAGTTTTCTGCTTATATAGCAAATACACTATGGTTAAAAATTAATTTTAGGTTTTTTTGTTATTTTGCATGTCTTTGTTTTTATTTATTTACACTATATTAATCACCAGTAGAATATCAACTGTGTAGATTAAACTCATGCTTGTGTATGTACGAGTATGTGTTTTCTGTTATTAAATCCCTTAGGCAGTGAGAATGTACACATTAGTATCATTTTACTAAAATTATTCTCAGTGGTTTTGGTCATACATTCAGCTTTTGAGGTGGCTTATTATATGCTTATATACACACACACATACATACATATATACAGATATACAAATGCATACATATATGTATTTTAAACAACTTTATTCAGATATAATTTGCATACTACAATATTCACACATTTGCATATATTATTTAATGTTTTAATGTATCTACAGAGTTGTGTAGCAATTACTATGTTTGTTTCTATAAAAATAAAATTATACAGTATTGTAAACATGTTGGAGGAAATATTAATAATATTTTGTCAGGTCTCTGTTTTAAATATTGACACAAATCTTCTTGATATTTTAGTCATTATATTTACTTTCGTTTGATGTTATCTATGTGAATATCTTCAGATTTGGAAGTTTGTTACTTTAAAAAATTGTTGTTTCTTAAATGTGACTTTTTTTGGGAAACATTTTCTTTAGAAGTCTCATTTTCCCATTTAATGTCAAAACAATATATTTACTACTATACCTTCTTTTAAAATTAAATTTATTGGAATAGTATTGGTTAATAAGGTCATATAGGTTTTGTGTATATTTGTATGATACATGATCTTTGTATTGTGTGTCATGTTCACCCCCCAAAGTCAAATATTCTTCTGTCATCATGTATTTGGCCCTTCTAACCATTTACTACCCCCCACCGACCATCTTCCCTCTGGCAACACCATACTTTCATCTGTCTGAGTTTCAGTTTTATATCCCACATATGAGTGAAATCAGATGGTTCTTAGATTTTTCTGACTGACTTATTTCACTTAGCATAATATTCTCAATTTTTATCCCATGTTCGTGCAAATGGCAGTATTTCATCTTTTCTTATGACTGAGTAGTATTCCATAGTATGTATGTACCACAATTTCCTTGTCCCAGTCTTTATCAAAAGATACTTTGGTGTTCTCCATGTATTAGCCACTGTAAATAATGCTGCAGTGACCATAGGAATACATATATCTTTGCAAATAAATGTTTTCAAGTTTTTTGGGTAGATATTCAGAAGAGGAATTGTTGAGTCATATGGTAACCCTATTATTAATTTTTTTAGGAACATCCATATGGTTTTCCATAGTTACTGTACCAGTTTACATTCCCGCCAGCAGTTATTGAGGGTTCCTTTGTCTCCACTACTTCTCCAACTCTTGTGTTACCTGTACTTTTGATGATAGACGTTCTCACAGGTGTAAGGTTGTATCTCATTGAAGAGTTTTGGTTTGCATTTTCCTAATCCAGTGAAGTTGAGCATATTTTCATGTATCTGCCACTTGTGTGTGTTCTTGAGAGAGTTGTCTGTTCAGGTTCTCTTATCATTTTTAAATTAGATATTTTGTGTGTATAGCGATGAGTTGTATGAGTTCTTCATATACTTTGGGTAATATTAACCCCTTGTCAGAGTTGTTAGAGTTGTTATTTGCAAATATAATCTGCTATTCAATCAGTTGCCTTTTTGTTTTGTTGTTGGTTTCTTTTGCTGTGCAGAAACTTTTTAGTTTACTATAATCCTATTTATTTATTTTTGCTTTCACTTCCTCTCTGAGGTCAAATTGATAAAAATCCTTTCTAAGACCAAAGTCCATTGCTTAGTACCTATGTTTTTTTCTTTATAATTGTTATTGTTTCAGATCTTATATCTAGGTTTTTGATACGTTATGAATTAATTTTTGCACATGGGACAAATTGTAATCTAGTTTTTTTCTTTTACATGTGGCTCTCCAATTTTTACCAACATCATTTATTAAAGAGGCTTTCTTTTCTTCATCATGGATTTTGACTCCTTTGTCAAAATTTTTTTGCCCATATACATATGCTTTTATTTCTGTATTATCAATTCTGCCCCTTTGTTCTGTGCCTGTATTACTGCATACATTATACTGTTTCTATTTTCATAATTCCATAGTATAATTTAAAGCTAGATAGTGTGATACCTTCAATTTCATTCTTTTTCCTCAGGTTTACTTTGGATATACATGATTTTTTGTGGTTCCTTACAAATCTGAATTTTTTTCTATTTCTTTATATAATGACATTGAGATTTTGATGGGGATTGCATTGAATATGTATATTGCTGTGGGTAATATGGTCATTGCACATGACATGATTCTGTGTATAGGAACCCCTAGAGGCTACAAACACACACAAAAAAACCCTATGAGAAACAATAAGCAAATATAGTAAAGTTGCGGGATAAAAAAAAGCAATATAAAATATCTACTGCTTTACTTTATACTAACAATGAGACCAAAAAAGATTAAAAATAATAATAATTGCATTTGCAATTAAAACAGTAAGAATAAAATACTTAACAATAAATGTAACAGAGATGACATCAGAGTAATGGCGGAGTAGGAAGCGATACCGATAAATCTCCCCCAAAACTCAACAAGATCTTCAACCAGAAACAGAAAAACCTATACTTGGAGCCTCTAGATGTTTCGCAATACACCTGAAGGTATGGTCGAGTGAAAAATTGGCTAAATATATAACCAAACCCCAAAGGAAATAGGGAGTAAGAAATGCTCTGCCTTCCTCACTAACCTAAACAGGGCGACTTTCTCTGGAATCCGTGAATATAGAAACTAAGGCGGGCAAAGGGGGTGAATAGATCCAGGCCACGACACAAACGGCCGAACCAGGCTGTGGCACGGAGATCCAAACTGAGGAAAAACTGATCCTGTGGCAACCCGGGTAATACAAGCTAACACTCGCGCCAAACCCAAACAAAGAAAGACAAACGGGGTAGCCATTTTACCCGATCTCCTGATCGGCACGCGCAGTTAGTGGGCGAGAGATTTCTTCCTAAGCCCCGGGAGTGGGTGTCCGTGTTACCCCACAGAGAGGCAGAGTCAGAGGCCTTTCTGTGGGCTGAAAGCGGAATCTCTGGGCAGCCCCAGCACCCTGGAAAAGCCGCGCACGGGAGGGAGCGAGAACTAATTCCAACGGTGGAACTTTTCCGAGCTGGTAGGGGATTCACTCAGAGGGAAACGCAGCCAGCCTAATATCCTGGTCTGCTCACGCAGATAGTGAGCGAGAGATTCCTCCGATTGCCTCGGCAGTGCGCGCCCGTGTTATCGCACAGAGGGGCAGAGTCAGGGGCCTTTGTGTGTGCCAAAGCGGAATCTTGGGCCACCCCAGCGCCTTGCAAAAGCCGCGCACGGGGACAGAGCGAGAGCCAATTCCAACGCTGCAACTTTTCCATGCGGTTGGGGGTTTCGCTCAGAGCGTGAGACTGCTGGCCGGATATCCTGGTCTGCGCGCACAGATAGTGAGCGAGAGTTTCCTCCAAGTGCCCCGGAAGTGGGCGCCTGCCTGTGCTACCGGACAGAGTGGCAGAGCCAGAGATCTTTGAGTGGGCAGAAACCCCGCCTGATTATGCTAGCAGCTCTGACTGACTGAGTCTTACCCAGAGCCCTGTGCTAAGTGGAAATAGATTGGGGAGTTGCCAGCTCTTTGAGCCTCTTATTATTCAGGCAGAGGCAGCAGCAACAGCATAGCTTGATTATCAGGCTACTAATTGAGGAAGGAAAGACTAGGAGAAAGGCTCCAGGAACACGGACTCTTTCACTGTCGGAGCCTATAAATGCTAATGAGCCTCGACTGCCAACGAGACTAAAGAACAATACATGACATTGCCATAGAGACTTATCAACTGCAAACCTCTACCTGAGTGTGCCAATGGGGCAGAACCTGGGGTACAGAGTCACCCACCAGGAAGGGGGAGAGAAAAGAAAAAGCAAGAAGATAACCTCTCAAAATCAAGAATAATATGCAGACTTTATAACCTATCCCATTTTATTATATTTGTTCGTTTGTTTCTCTTATCTTCATTCTTGATATTTTTTTTCCTCCTCCAATTTGGCTGATTAACTCTCTGCCGGTTTTACTCTCTCCTCTTCTTGAACTACACTACCCATAAGTGTTACATCTCCCATTATCTTTTCTCTCCTCTTCCTTTCTCTCTATGAGGGTTGTACTCTAAAACCCTTAACTCTCTCTCTCTCTCCTCTTTTTTCTTTTTTCTTTTTTTAGTGGTTCCCTCTTTTTTTTCTCTCTCTCTTTCTTTTCTCCCTCTATATTAGTTTCTTCCTTTCTCCTTTACATCTCCTCACATTCAAACCTCATTAACAAAAAAATTATCTTATCTGGGACTCAAACTTATGTTTGTGGCATTTTGGGGTTTTTTTACTTCACCTCTTTAACTCACTAGCAGTGCTCCCATCCCTGGCTCTCCATTTATCTAGTTCTTGTTCCACTAAATACAATAGTAATTTTTTAATTTGTCCCCCCATTTTTCTGTTTTCCTCTTATTCCTCTCATCATAACTCTTAGTCAACCAACACCTAAAAGCAAATCATTTTATTTTTGACCCAAATTTTTTCCTTATTTGCTTTTTGTGGGTCCATACCCCCTTCTTTTTTCTTTTTCTTTTTTTTCTTTTTTTATTTTTTTTCCCTCCTTTATTACTTTTGCCCAATTCAGGCACTCCATTACAGGCATTGTTTTTTATAATTCACAGTTCACCACAATATTTTCTCAAGAAAGAGGGGAGAGGAGAGGAGAGGAAAAAAGGAGGGGGGGAATAATTTCCTTTTTTTAATTTTTAATTTTATTTTATTTTTCTTTATTTCATTATTAATTTTTTTAAAAAACTCTTTGATTTTTTATTTTTTTAACTTTTTATTCTTTATTAAATCTCATTAATACTATCAACAAAACCACCCTCAGATGCCATTAAGGAAGAGAAGATCGAATATCATGGATACAAAAGAAAGAGAGGTAACACAGCTAGATGAGGAAAAATCTATGGAGAAAAAATTTAATATATTGGAAACCTTGGAGCTAAATGACAGAGAATTCAAGATAGAAATCATAAAAATCCTCTGAGATATACAAGAAAACACAGAAAGGCAATTTAGGGAGCTCAGAAAACAACTCAATGAACACAAAGAATATATGTCCAAGGAAATTGAAACTATAAAAACAAATCAAACAGAGATGAAAAACTCAATTCATGAGCTGAAAAACGAAGTAACAAGCTTAGCTAATAGAACAGGTCAGATAGAAGAGAGGATTAGTGAAATAGAAGACAAGCAACTTGAGGCACAACAGAGAGAAGAAGAAAGAGACTAAAAATTAAAAAAAAAAAATGAGATAGCCCTAAAAGAATTATCTGACTCCATCAAAAAGAATAACATAAGAATAATAGGTATATCAGTGGGAGAAGAGAGAGAAAATGGAATGGAGGACATACTCAAACAAATAATAGATGAGAACTTCCCAAGCCTGTTGAAAGAACTAGAGCCTCAAGTTCAAGAAGCAAACAGAACTCTGAGTTTTCTTAACCCCAACAAACCTACTCCAAGGCATATCATAATGAAATTGACACAAAACAACAGCAAAGAAAAAATTCTCAAGGCAGCCAGGGAAAAGAAGAATACAACATATAAAGGAAGGCCCATTAGATTATCATCAGATTTCTCAGCAGAAACTCTATAAGCTAGAAGAGAGTGGACCCCAATATTTAAAGTCCTGAAAGAGAGGAACTTTCAGCCACGAATACTATACCCATCAAAGCTATCCTTCAAATATGAAGGAGAAATAAAAACATTCACAGATACAGAAAAGATGAGGGAATTTATCATCAGAAAACCCCCACTGGAGGAATTACTAAAGGGGGTTCTCCAATCAGATACAAAGAACAAAAAAAAAACAGAGCCACAAGTAAAAGCTCCAAGAAGAACACAATAAAACCAAATTTAAACTGTGACAACAACAAAAAGAAAGGGGGGGAGAAGATGGAGATTAACAGTAGCAAAGGACGATGGAGTGCAAAAGTACTCACAAAATAGTTTGCTACAATGAACAGGGTAGGGACCCTTTTCATTACTCAAAGGTAACCACCATTGAAAAAACCACCACAGGAGCACATGAGATAAAAAAGATAGCAACAGAGGAAAGATGTATGGAATACAACCAAATAAAAACAAAAGATAGAAAAATGAAAGAGAAGGATCAAACAAGACACAAAACTAACAGAAAGAATGATATAAAATGGCAATAGGGAACTCACAAGTATCAATAATTACACTAAATGTAAACGGATTAAACTCACCAATAAAAAGGCACAGAGTAGCAGAATGGATTAAAAAAGAAATTCCAACTGTATGCTGCCTACAGGAAACTCATCTAAGTAACAAGGATAAAAACAAATTCAAAGTGAAAGGCTGGAAAACAATACTCCAAGCAAATAACATCCAAAAAAAAGCAGATGTAGCAATACTCATATCGGATAATGCTGACTACAAGACAGGAAAAGTACTCAGAGACAAAAATGGCCATTTCATAATGGCTAAGGGGACACTTAATCAAGAAGACATAACAATTCTTAATATATATGCACCGAACCAAGGAGCACCAAAATATATAAGACAGCTACTCATTGATCTTAAAACAAAAACTGACAAAAATACAATCATACTTGGAGACCTCAATACACCGCTGACGGCTCTAGATCGGTCATCCAAACAGAGAATCAACAAAGACATAGTGGCCTTAAACAAAACACTAGAGCACCTGGATATGATAGACATCTACAGGACATTTCATCCCAAAGTGACTGAGTATACATTTTTCTCTAGTGTACATGGATCATTCTCAAGAATTGACCATATGTTGGGCCACAAAAACAACATCAACAAATTCAGAAACATTGAAGTTGTACCAAGCATATTTTCTGATCATAAAGCCTTGAAACTAGAATTCAACTGCAAAAAAGAGGAAAAAAATCCCACAAAAATGTGGAAACTAAACAACATACTTTTAAAAAATGAATGGATCAAAGAAGAAATAAGTGCAGAGATCAAAAGATATATACAGACTAATGAAAATGACAATATGACATATCAGAATCTATGGGATGCAGCAAAAGCAGTGATAAGAGGGAAGTTCATATCGCTTCAGGCATATATGAACAAACAAGAGAGAGCCCAAGTGAACCACTTAACTTCCCACCTTAAGGAACTAGAAAAAGAGGAACAAAGAAAACCCAAAACCAGCCGAAGAAAGGAGATAATAAAAATCAGAGCAGAAATAAATGAATTAGAGAACAGAAAAACTATAGAAAAAATTAATAGAACAAGGAGCTGGTTCTTTGAAAAGATCAACAAAATTGACAAACCCTTGGCAAGACTTACCAAGGAAAAAAGAGAAAGAACTCATATAAACAAAATCCAAAATGAAAGAGGAGAAATCACCACGGACACCGTAGATATACAAAGAATTATTGTAGAATACTATGAAAAACTTTATGCCACTAAATTCAACAACCTAGAAGAAATGGATAAATTCCTAGAACAATACAACCTTCCTAGACTGAGTCAAGAAGAAGCAGACAGCCTAAACAGACCTATTAGTAGAGAAGAAATAGAAAAAACCATTAAAAACCTCCCCAAAAATAAAAGTGTAGACCCAGACAGTTATACCAGCAAATTTTATCAAACATTCAAAGAAGACTTGGTTCCTATTCTACTCAAAGTCTTCCAAAAAATTGAAGAAGAAGCAATACTTCCAAACACATTTTATGAGGCCAACATAACCCTCATACCAAAACCAGGCAAGGATGGCACAAAAAAAGAAAACTACAGACCGATATCTCTAAGGAATACAGATGCTAAAATACTAAACAAAATACTAGCAAATCAAATACAACAACATATTAAAAAAATAATACATCATGATCAAGTGGGATTCATCCCAGAATCTCAAGGATGGTTCGACATACGTAAAACGGTTAATGTAATACACCATATCAACAAAACAAAGAACAAAAACCACATGATCTTATCAATAGACGCAGAAAAGGCTTTCGATAAAATACAACACAATTTTATGTTTAAGACTCTCAACAAAATGGGTATAGAAGGAAAATATCTCAACATGATAAAGGCCATATATGATAAACCATCAGCTAACATCATATTAAATGGCACTAAACTGAAGGCTTTTCCCCTTAAATCAGGAACAAGACAGGGTTGTCCACTCTCTCCACTGTTATTTAACGTGGTACTAGAGGTTCTAGCCAGAGCAATCAGACAAGACAAAGAAATAAAAGGCATCCATATCGGAAAAGAAGAAGTAAAGGTATCACTTTTTACAGATGATATAAACCTATACCTCGAAAACCCCAAAGAATCCACAAAGACTACTAGAAACAATAAGCCAATACAGTAAGGTCGCAGGATACAAAATTAACATACAGAAGTCAATAGCCTTTCTATATGCCAACAATGAAACATCTCAGAACGAACTCAAAAGAATAATCCCCTTCACGATTGCAAGAAAAAAAAATACTTAGGAATAAACATAACAAAGAATGTAAAGGACTTATATAATGAAAACTATAAACCATTGTTAAGGGAAATCAAAAAAGATATAATGAGATGGAAGAATATACCTTGTTCTTGGCTAGGAAGAATAAATATAATCAAGATGGCTATATTACCCAAAGCAATATACAAATTTAATGCAATTCCCATCAAACTTCCAATGACATTTTTTAAAGAAATAGAGCAAAAAATCATCAGATTTATATGGAACTATAAAAATCCCTGAATAGCCAAAGCAATCCTAAAGAAAAAGATTGAAGCTGGGGCATTACAATACCTGACTTCAAACTCTATTATAGGGTCACGACAATCAAAACAGCATGGTATTGACAGAAAAATAGACACTCAGACCAATGGAACAGAATAGAAAGTCCAGAAATAAAACCACATATATATAGTCAAATAATTTTTGATAAAAGGGCCAACACCACACAATGCAGAAAAGAAAGCCTCTTCAATAAATGGTGCTGGGAAAACTGGAAAGCCACATGCAAAAGAATGAAACTGGACTACAGTCTCTCCCCCTGTACAAAAATTAACTCAAAATGGATCAAAGATCTAAACATAAGACCTGAAACAATTAAGTACATAGAAGAAGACATAGGTACTCAACTCATGGACCTGGGTTTTAAAGAGCATTTTATGAATTTGACTCCACAGGCAAGAGAAGTAAAGGCAAAAATTAATGAATGGGACTACATCAGACTAAGAAGTTTTTGCTCAGCAAGAGAAACTGATAACAAAATAAACAGAAAGCCAACTAAATGGGAAATGATATTTTCAAACAACAGCTCAGATAAGGGCCTAATATCCAAAATATACAAAGAACTCATAAAACTCAACAACAAACAAACAATCCAATAAAAAAATGGGAAGAGGATATGAACAGACAATTCTCCCAGGAAGAAATACAAATGGCCAACAGATATATGAAAAGATGCTCATCTTCTTTAGCTATTAGAGAAATGCAAATCAAAACTGCAATGAGATACCACCTCACACCTGTTAGATTAGCTATTATTAGCAAGACAGGTAATAGCAAATGTTGGAGAGGCTGTGGAGAAAAAGGAACCCTCATACACTGTTGGTGGGAATGTAAAGTAGTACAACCATTATGGAAGAAAGTATGGTGGTTCCTCAAAAAACTGAAAATAGAACTACCTTATGACCCAGCAATCCCTCGACTGGGTATATACCCCAAAAACTCAGAAACATTGATACGTAAAGACACATGCAGCCCCATGTTTATTGCAGCATTGTTCACAGTGGCCAGGACATGGAAACAACCAAAAAGCCCATCAATAGATGACTGGATAAAGAAGATGTGGCACATATACACTATGGAATACTACTCAGCCATAAGAAATGATGACATCGGATCATTTACAGCAAAATTGTGGGATCTTGATAACATGATACGAAGCGAAATAAGTAAATCAGAAAAAAAACAGGAACTGCATTGTTCCATACGTAGGTGGGACATAAAAGTGAAACTAAGAGACATTGATAAGAGTGTGGTGGTTACGGGGGGAGGGAGGAATGGGAGCGGGAAAAGGGGGAGGGGGAGGGCCACAAAGAAAACAAGATAGAAGGTGACAGAGGACAATCTCACTTTGGGTGATGGGTATGCAACCTAATTGAATGACAAGATAACCTGGACTTGTTATCTTTGAATATATGTAACCTGATTTATTGATGTCACCCCATTAAAAAAATAAAATTATTATAAAAAAAATAAATGTAACAAATGATGTGAAGGATCTATATACTGAAAATGACCAGGCATTATTCAGAGATTGAAAAGACACAATGAAATGGGAAGGTATTCCATGTTTATGAATTAGAAGAATTATGCCTTCTTTCTACTCCAACATATCAAATAGTGTGAACTATGATTAAATATCAGTGCCACCAAAAGGCAAAGAAATGTTATTTTCTCTGATGCAAAATATTTCTATGTAACTGAAACCAAGTATTGAGTTCTTTCTCCCACAGTAAAATTACGCAATAAAGTAGTTGGAAAACTCATACTTTAGTATTTATCACATTAATTTATTCATAACAATACGGTATTGGTAGTATGGTACATTATGCCTACATGTGTACACTTACTGTTGATATATTTGTAAGTATGTATGATTAGTTGATATTGTTATGACTGAGATTTCTTTTGAGTTATGTAAGAAATTAAGTTTGAAAAATGATTTCATTAATGGAAGAAAGCATGTCAAGGATTACTATATTTTGATAAAATAGTATCTGTTAATGTTTAATCTATTTATATCCACTTTGATATTTTATTATTTATGGAAACATAAAATGACATGCAAAATTTTAATAGTAAAGAGACAAGGAATATTAATCAATGATCTTCCTTATAACAAAAACCAGACAACATGGAGGAAATGGAACAGATGACCAGGAATATTAGAAGGAAGGTTAGAAGCATGTTCTTCACCTAACTTTTATCATTTTTGGAAAACTTTAATACTGAGTCATTAAACTCACTCCAGCTATAGTCTTGCTATAATTCTTGGTGAGTTTAATAAACACAGAGACAATGATGCCAAAGCCTTGCTCTCCATTTCTTGATATATTTTCCCTTAATCTTTTTTTAAATTAATTATTTTATTTATTATTTAGGCGAGAGGAGTGATGATAGTGAGGCAGACTTCCACATATGCCCCAGCTAAAATCTACCTGACAACCCTATCTGGGGCCAATGCTGGAGTATCAAGCTATTTTTAGTGCCTGAGGCTGATGCACTGGGACCAACTGAGTTATCCTCAGTGCTTGGGGCTGACACTAAACCTAATTAAGCTACTGGCTGCAGAAGGAAAAAAAGGAGAGATGGGGGCATAGGAGGAAGTGAGAAGCAGATGGTTGCTTCTCCACTGTGCCCTATCTGGGAATTGAACTTGGGATGTCCACATGCTGGGCCAACACTCTATCTATCAAGCCACCAGCCAGGGTAATTTTTCTTTAATCTTTATGTTTCAATACATGTCAACCACCCACTCACATGATCATACCCTAGACCTTATTTCTAACAACTTTACTTTTCCAATATCTGATGTGAAAGAATATTTTTCATCTCTGTAATGTCTAAATTCTTAAGTGATTGACACAGAAGGGTTCACCATTCTTAATGATGTCATGCAATTTTATGGCTTAAATACCTTCTCTATGCTTATAAACCCAGTTTATAAGCCTACTCTTGTACTTATCATATCACTTTAAGAAATTTTACTAAATTCTATGCTACGTTCTCTGCTACTCCACTAAAAGACACTTCACATCAACAACCTTTGATCTACCTATTTTCTACATCAAATACTATACTTTGTCAATCTATTTTATTTTAGTAAAGGATTATCTACTCCTAACCTTCTATGGTTCATCATCTAAAGGAAAAATATACATTAATCACTGCTACTATTTCCTTTGTTTCTACTGACTTGTAATCTTTCATAATACTCTAAAGCTTCTATTATCCAGAATCTCAGCACTTCTAGTCATATGAATTGCTACTACCTTGCTTCTAGCTACAATTTTTATTTACCTAAATTACTTCAAAGCTTCCTAAATGTTCTCTCTATTCAACACTTGCCCCTTTAAATAATTTTTAGCCCTAGGTCAGTTATAAAAATATTGAGATCAATTAAGATCATGATTTATAAATTTCTAATAATGACACTCAATATTATTATAGTGAGCTGGAATGTTCTAAATGTTGTTGCCCTTTCAATCTTTCCATTCCTTTCTATAAACACTCTGTGTTTCCATTCCTTTCTGTAAATTAGTGAGGGAATATGCAATATCAGTCAGGTTTTTATCATATACATCTATGAGGAGATGATAATTGAACTTTAAACTGCATGACCAGAAGGGGTAAATATTTTTCAGAGAGAACAACATGCAAATATAAATAACTGAAGCAGAACATCCTCAAATGTAGAATATATTGATTCTTATTTTGCCCACAAATTTATCCAACCTTCAACAAAACTCCAATCGCTATACTAGTATTGTTTCTCTATTTTATATTAGATTATCAAGTCCAATTACTGTAAATTGGCTCGAGTAAAAGCAGTTTAGAAGATATTCAGTATTATGTTGGTATGGAGAAGAAAGCACAATGCTAAAACTCTGAGCTTGACATATAATAAGGGATAACTTGTGCTTTAGGTAATGTATATGCCATCCTAGACTTTGATATTTGTTATGTTGCAGTGCTACACAGTGTAAGCAGATATGCCTGGGCACTACAGAAAGACAGATATTTCTGCAAGGGATCTAGTTTCTTCTTTCCTGTTGCTCTGCTATCGACTTGAATATTGTCCTCATCTACATGTTCAAAGCACGGAGGAGAGTGGAGAGACAATGGTATTATTTTAATGACAAGACAGAAGTTCCAGTTATTTATTTTGTTTAACAACCTATTGGTCAGAAATTAGTGACATAACTAATTTTGCTGCAAGTAGAGTTGTATGGAATCTGTTTCTTAGTGTCATATAAAGTTAAAATTTGTGAATTCTTTATGAAACAGATAAAGGTTGACAAAATATTATAAGACAATGAGCATTATCTGACAGACCATGAAAAAAAAGAACTGTCATGATACTGCAAAGAAGTTTCCACATGCCCTTTGGCAATCAGTCTGTACCCTACCTTTTGAGCATTGCTGGTTTGTTTCCTATCACTGTATGTCGGGAGCCGATCCACAACTGCTGGCTGACAAGGTCACAGCAGGAGAAGACCCACAACTGCTGGCTGACAAGGTCACAGCAGAAGAAGACCCACAACTGCTGGCTGACAAGGTCACAGCAGAAGAAGACCAAAAACTGCTGACTGACAAAGTCACAGCAGAGAAGACCAATGGCTGCGGAGTGACAAAGTCACTGCAGTGAAGACCAATGGCTGTGGGGTGACAAAGTCACCACAAAGGATAGGCACAACGATACTCCCCCCCTTTGACTTTTTGAATTAATCTGGCCTTATATCCCCCCTTTTCTGGGTGTGTGCTATTATTTGTGGCACAGGGATAATAGTACCGTGCTTTCCCTGTAGATTCGTAGTGATTTCTTTGGAAATGAGAAAGAGGGTGTGAGTTCCACAGAAAAGCCTGTAAGCCCCTTGAACTGGGCTCATAGACATAAGAGGCTGCTATGATATCCCTCGTAAAGGGTTAAGTTTGTAGGAGAATTCCTTCTTAATCATGTTAAAAAGAATAGATTGACTTGTGAATGGTTAGGAGGCAGTGGCTGTGCACAGAGCACCCTTCGACCTTCACTTAACATTTTTTCCTCCCTAGCCTTTTCATGTGATAAGTAGAGAAACATTCCTTTCTTCTTTGATCTGCAAATAGTGGTATATTCTGAGAAGAATAGAGTCAAAACTTAACTAGTGTTTAAATATAATAAAATAGTAATATTTGACTAGACAATAGTATCTTAGGTAAGGTATAGTAGGATGGCCCATTGTGTGGCCTAGAATGAGAGCGTAGTCAGCAAGATAAGAATGTTTTACTAAGAGAATTGTCTTTTGACTAAAGGCAATTGCTAGGCTTTCTCAATGAGATGTTCTCATGAGATTTAAAAATGAAGGGAAATCCATGGAATGTCTTGTGTTGCTGCTGGGCTATCTTGCAAGTGCACTCTGCATATCTTTGGGTGAAAGCTATTCTTGATGTTATGTTAATTTCTTTAGAGGCAAGCCTTTTAGAATCTTGTGAGAAAAAGTAGGACATTGCATAAACCCAAGGCCATTTACCTGAGCAAGCGGTGGTCCATTGTTAGTCGTCTGCTAAATCTCTCTCTGCCCCTTAACTCACAACAGTAGTAAAGTTAGTTAACTTTTAGAACTAATACTCTAAAAGCTTTTACTAATGCTGTTATCACTATTCAAGTTATTTTGTATTTTGAATGATTTGCTACCTGATTGTGACTCATAGATGTAAATTAACTGTTATCTGGAAACATGCAAACATAGTGAAACAAAAGTAATAATTAACACCATGTGATTGTAACTCGGTGTGCGTGTATAAAAAGGGAGCTATACTAGCATTTGAGAGAGATGCCTGGCAGTAAATGCTAACCGCTAACCGGAGAATAAAGAGAAAGAAAAGAATTCGGCTCTCTCACTCCGTTTTCGCTGACGCCGTCTCCTCCTGTGGGACCCCTGGATCACCGCCGGGGCTGGACCCCGGCAACTGTAGTTTTGAATTTTCTAGAATTTCATGAATATAGAAACATATAATATTTGTTTCATGAATGACTATATCACTGAGAGTAGTTTGTTTGATATTTATCTATACTTGTGCATGTACAAGAATCCATTCATTTTTATTGCTGAACATTTCTCTATTACATAGACACACCTCAATTTGTTGAACTCTTAGTTAATTCACATTAGAGATGTTTCTAGTTTTTTGCTGCTATGAATAAAGTGGTCAAAAACATTTACTAACATTTTAATGTGGACGTGTGTTTTCATTTTATCTGGGTAAACATCTAGGAATGTGATTGGTGAGTCATTGGGTACGTATGTATTTATTCTTTTTAGAAATAACCAAACAGTTTTCCAAAGTGGTTGCATCCTTTTTCATGTTGGCCTAAAATGTATGAGTTCCATTTTCTTCCCATCTTTATCAATAGTTGATGGTGTCAGGTTTTTGTTTCTTTTGTTTTATTTTGGTAATTTTATATGGTATGTCATTGAGTTTTTAATTTGCATTTCTGTAATACATAAGGTAATTGAGCATTTTGTATGTGCTAATTTGCTATTTTTGTGAATGAATCTGTTCAAATCATTAGCCCTTTTTAAAAAATCCAGATGTTTGGCCTGACCAGGCGGTGGCGCAGTGGATAGAGCAATGGACTGGGATGTGGAGAGCCCAGGTTCGAGAACCAGAGGTCGCCAGCTTGAGCACGGGCTCATCTGGTTTGAGCAAAAGCTCACCAGCTTGGACCCAAGGTCGCTGGCTCGAGCAAGGGGTTACTCGGTCTGCTAAAGGCCCGTGATTAAGGCATATATGAGAAAGCAATCAATGAACAACTAAGATGTCGCAAGGAAAAACTGATGATTGATGCTTCCCATCTCTCTCCGTTCCTGTCTATCTGTTTCTATCTATCCCTCTCTCTGACTCTCTGTTTCTGTAAAAAAAAAAAAAAAAAAAAATCCAGATGTTTGTCAGTACAGTATTGAATTTTAAGAGCGCATTATATTTTCTGCATGGAAATCATTATTGAATATTTATTTCTCAAATACTTTTTAATCTATAGTTTATCTTTTTATTTTCTTATATTATTAGGAGAACACATGTATTTAATTTCGGCAAAGTCCAAATTTATATTTAGGGCTTTTTAAATCTTATTTAAGAAGTATTTACCTGTTCCAATGTCATTAGCATTCTTTCCTGTTTTGTTTTTTTTTTGTAAAAGTTTTACATTGTTGATTTAAAAATTTAAGTCTGTAATCCACTTCAATTTAATTTTGCATGAGATTAAATTGAGATTCATATTATTCGATTTGCTTAACCAATTATTCTAGTGGATTTGTTTAAACAACTATCCTTTCCTTATTTAATTACCTTGCAATTTTATTGAAAATCAATTAACTACATGGGTACAGGTCTGTTTCTAATGATATAATATCTATTATATTCCACTAAGTTTTATTTCATTTTTATAATATTTTAATTAATTTATTTGTTATTTTTTTTCAAGTGAGAGGAGGAGAGAAAGACCCCCGCATGAGCCCCAGTAGGATCTACGCATTAGCTCCTATCTGAGGCTGATATTCTGCCCATCTGGGTCCATAATAGCAACCAAGTAACTTTTAACACCTGAGGTAAAGGCTCCACTGAGCCATCCTCAGTTCCTGGGGCTAATGCACTCAAACCAATCAAGCCATTGCTGTGGGAGGAAAAAATTGGTGGTGGCAAGGGTTGGATGGTTACTTCTCCTGTGTGCCCTGACTGGGAACCTGGAACATCCACATGCCAGGCCAACACTCTACCACTGAGCAAACTAGCCAGGGCTAATTATTATTTCTATTATTTTGCCAGTACCATATCATGACAGACTGCTCATGTAATATTCTTTAAAAAAGTAAAAACTTCAGACTGAGAAATGATATTCAACAGCTAATTTGCTTCCACAAAGTCTGATGACCACATTGTGGGAATAAAGCTTGTTAATTACTTTTATGCTAAGATACTTTATTTACCTTCTTTGCCTTGCATAGTGAACACTGGTAATGTCCTTTATAGAATCAGTTATGCACACACTTTGTTCTCTAGTCCAATTGGGTTTAGGTACTAGCATAAGATTGGAAGCCATATGTTTAGTGTTTCTATCCCTTCCCTGCCTTGTGTCAGTGCTGGAAGAGCTAAAATACTCTGCCACCTCTTAGAAAGTCTTTCTTCTGAGTTTCCAGAAATTGTTGGGTTCATATAACCTCATGCTCTCTTATTTCTTCAGGTTTGTAGTGGTTCCAAATTCCCACTATTTCTATTTCATAAGTGATTCAACATCCATGCTATTTTCTTTACCCTTCTCTTATATCTTTCTAAAGGGTCTTTTCAGAATGGTATCTGTTTTTTGCTGGGTTTCCGGACTGAAACAGACACCCTTAGAGATCCAATGAAGTATAGAATAATTCTAATTAGTAAAAGCCAGTTCTAAAATAGTTATCTAGGATATGTGCATAAACCAGCTCTAGAGTTTAATAAATGAAAAGAGGATGCTAATTAACACACATTGGTCACTTGGCTTTCAGTCCTCTTACAGAAGACAAGAAATCAGTCACCAATAATAATGAATCCCAGAGCTAATGTCTGATAAGGACTCAACAGTGACAATACCAGGAGACTAAGGTAAGATTTTTTACTCCTTTATTATTTTCTGTGAGTCAAAATGTTTGACAAATGATGAAACCCAGTTCTGTATTCTTTGGACCTGATTTACAATGTGAAAAGTAAGTTTTCTTTTTTCTTTTTTTTTTTTTTTGTATTTTTCTGAAGCTGGAAATGGGGAGAGACAGTCAGACAGACTCCCGCATGTGCCCGACAGGGATCCACCTGGCACGCCCACCAGGGGCGATGCTCTGCCCACCAGAGGGCAATGCTCTGCCCCTTGGAGGGGTTGCTCTGCCGCGACCAGAGCCACTCTAGCGCCTGGGGCAGAGGCCAAGGAGCCATCCCCAGCGCCCGGGCCATCTTTGCTCCAATGGAGCCTTGGCTGTGGGAGGGGAAGAGAGAGACAGAGAGGAAGGAGGGGGTGGGGGTGGAGAAGCAAATGGGCGCTTCTCCTATGTTCCCTGGCCGGGAATCGAACCCAGGTCCCCCGCATGCCAGGCCAACGCTCTACCGCTGAGCCAACCGGCCAGGGCCAATTTTCTTATAAATATATCTATGGAAATATTGAATATTAAAATGTGAAACAATCAGGAGTCTTAAATAATAAAGATCTAAGGAGGCACTGTGTATGCAGTCTATATTTTAATCAATGGAGCAGCAATCTTACCATGCATTTATTGGGAACAGTGGACAGATCAACAATATAGATATCTAAATCTAAAGTAATATAAATCCTTCTCATTGCAAGCATGTAAACTGCTGAATATAACAGAGAACTATTTGTTTTAAGTCAGAGCTGTCCTTATAAAAGGGAATGGAAAAACTCCAATGAAAAATAGAAATGCATACCAAGTTGGGGAAAAACAGCTTTAGGTGAGACATGCTGTAATTTTTAACTGTGTTAGTACCCTCTACTTATATTTAAAATGTTTGCATCTATATTTATAAATTTATTTATTTTTTCTACAGTCTTCTTAATTTTTCAATGAAACACCTATCAGGCTTCTACTTAACCTTTTCTATATCTTAAATATTTACTGTAATTGACTTGTGATATTCTTTGCATTTTGTTGGTAAATTTGGCTACTAAGTAAATTTATGTTAAAGTATTTGTCTTTGAATAAATATACTTATTTTTCAAATAATTATAATTTATTTCAAAGTTTAAAATATTTTACTGCAAATATTTATTGTTGTAACTCACTTATTCTCTTTTTTAATTAAAGCTGCCAATGTTTTTATGTTTTTACCTGTTTAAAATTGTTAAGATTATGGAAAATTGATAATGCCATTCTTTTTACTATTCTACTGACTTTTGCTCTCATATTAACTAGCTTTTCATTTTGCTTTTTCTATTGTTCTTTCTAAACATATGAGTTTAATTAATTTTCAATCTTATTTTCTAATTTGTGCACATAAGTTGTGGTAAGGATTGGTAGCTATTAACATAATTTTGTGTTTTCTGCTACTTGTTATCACAGAGAAAAAGTAAACTTTTGTGTTAGGCATGGACATATTATGAAATGTCAGCAAATGGGGAAAAGTACATATGATATATGGCATTATAGGTTCAAAAGTAAGAAATTGTAAAGGTCTACAATGTCCTCATAAACCAAAGGTGTTGTACTTTGTGTAGTAGGAATTATTTATGAGATTATACAATTTAATCAAATGAGGTTTGGACAAAAGCAAAAACTTTGTGAAGAATATATTGATATTATAAGCCAAGGAATACTGTGGATATTAAAATCATATTAAATAAATGATATTACACTATGATGACATTTTTTTGAGGTACATAGGAAGTATTGTTTTCAAGAGCTTGAATTTATGTTTCTTCCATTCAAAAGAATAAAAACACAAAAAATTCTATGTGGAAATTTCAAATTACCTCTCACAAATATATGTCATATAACTATATTTCACATAAACATTTATATGAGTAGAATGATTCCTGATTTCTTTGCTTAATGCTCACTCAGAAGGATATAGGCTAATTTAATAACCATATACATCTCAATCTAATTTTTAAAATGTTATTAGTGTTAGGTACTAATGAGTTCACATGTTATATTTATGCTATTTAAAGAATAAGCAGAAATTAGTCAATTGAATTCATTAAGAATGCGCCTTCAACTAATTTATGCATCCAGTTTTGTTCTGACAAATCTTATAATGATATGGTTGATATACAAACATAGGACATATAAAATGTTCACAGTATGTTCTCACTCTAACATAATTAGCTATGAAATATGGAAAATCTTTTTGAAGAGGCCATGAAGTAAAAGAATTTATTATTTCTTTTATCAAATAAACCACCTGAAGAATCCCCAGTTTTTAGATTATTTTGAATATGTCATTATACTGAGAAGTACTATCTAATAATATGGTGAGAAAAAATTTGAAAATTATTGAATAGTAATCTTTCTTAATTGGATTTGATACAAGCTTAGTAATAAGAGTGATAAAAAATATAAATGAAAAAGAGTGACTTGGATTTTAGTACTGTTTGTATCAACAGTTTTCTACCCCACATATCTTCATTGGTGATATGTATAAGCCTGATTCTTAATATATTGTAGTATGCTCATTAGCATGAATGAATCTAGTGATAAGTCACTTTAATTAGGATGTACTTTAATCACTCTCCCCTTCTCTCTCTGATACTGACTTTTAATTCTTCTTAAAATGAAACACTAATTATATGCAGCTCTGTCAGGTGAGTTGCACAATGTAAGTACTCTATACACATTCTATTCTGATTGTTAACATAGGGAACATACACATATAATTACCAGTTAGTTGTAATAATAAAGTAATTGAAATAAGAACCTGGGTTCAAATTCATAGTTAATCTAAGACTATGTGTAATAAATACTTGTAGAAATAAAAGCTGTGTGAAACAAATGTGATACTTATACTGAATATTTTTAACTCTCACTTGAATTTACAATGTTTTTAGTCCTTATTCTTTATACTTGACCCAATTATAGTATATAGGTGTAATGAATGGTCAGGTACTATGCTTTGCCTTTAAGTTCATTTCTAGTAGGTTTTAAACTGAAGGTAATAAAATAAATCTTATTAGATGTCTCAATGATAATAATGAAGCAATTTTAACAGGAAGTCTATAAAGCAAATTAATATTTAATGAGAACATTTACTTTATTTCCATTTTGTGTAGGAATAACAGTACAAAAATCCTTTTAAAATTGCCATTACTCTATGTGGAGTGTGGGATGTTATAATATATGTGATGTAAGATACTGTATTTCTCCATGTATAGGACACACATTTTTCAAAAAGTTGGTATCTAAAAACTGGGTGCATCTTATACAGTGGTTGTAGATTTTTTACTTGCATTTCCCACTTTTTCTCGCTTGTTGTCTTTTTTTCAAATTTCTGGCCCCAAAATTAAGGTGCGTCTTATACATGAGATTGTCTTATACATGGAGAAATATAGTACATGGCATTAAGAAATTCTTTGAATGAATGATACATATGTGTATGTATGTACTTATTTTATACAAATACCATTGAACACAATAGTATCAGGAAAAAATAAAAAATGTGTTCCTCTACTATCTTTTAATTCCTTCTATTGTTGGAACATGTTATCCTGTTTCTTCATATGTCTAAATTAAACTTAAGAGAGCTAAGTCAGGTACTATGTTTCCACAGATTTCTGTTTTGAAGCACTAATTGAATCATTTATTGAGATTTGATGGTGTGGGATTCTTGCTTGATGGTGCAAGCAATTAGGCAGTTAATGAGGAGGATTCCCATGTAAATAAAAAGATAATCTAAGAATAGTGGTTGGAAGAGACTATAAACCCTGTTTCTTAAAGAAGAGAGTAGCCAGTCAAGAAAATTCCTAGATTTTAGGCTCAAAGTGTCTTTGGAAGGTGGAATGCAAATGGCTGTTGTAATTTATGTAGTTATTCCAACAAAACTCATCTGAATGGAAACAAATATCCAGTATGCTTCTAATTGGCTCTGTTTGGCATGAGGCAGTTCTTTTGGGGGTCTCTGAGCTCCTTAAAAGCCCCAATCAGGGACAGGGGCACATAGAGGCTTGAAGAACTCTTTAAGATGTGGAGAAGCTAGAATAGGAAGGGAAATGTCTAGCAGTGATGATAGGTGGGGAAAAAAGATAAGGGTATAAAGCAGAAAGATAACTTTTTTAAGAGAGCTGAAGGGAAGGATCCATGGTGGTAAAAGGAGGATGTCAAAGTGGAGATGTTGGAAAGAGAGAATTTTTAAGTAAGCCAGTTTTGGAATATCTTCAGTTTCCAAAGAAGACATCGAAGTTCCAAATTATCTTTAGTAAAATCTTGTCAATGTGAAATGGAAACTGGCGGAATTTGCATTATACATAGTAAGGAATCAAATCTTTATGGTGATCCAATGGAGAGAAGTTTAGAACACAAGAACAGGAGTCAAATTTATCAATGAATTTCTGTTCAAATAGTCAGTGCACCTGGGTACTGGCTGAGAGGTTAGAAGTCCAATGATGGATCCTATACTATTCATGTAATGACACAAAAATTTAGATCAAAACAAAGCTTGTGCCAGACAGTGTTTAATAGTCAATAAAGAGTACATTCTTTTTATGCAACAATTGAAATGATACCGGCTTAAAAAACCACATTAGTAGATTATATTGGCCATCATTTCTAAATAATTATTAATTCGTCCAACTTTAAAAAGCAAAATTACTTAGTGAATATATACCTATCTAAACCTAGAATTTTTATTTCTATGTATATATCCTGAAATTATCTTACAAATATACACCAAGAGACATTATCAAATTATCATTGGATGAACTACATAATATTGCTTATATCAGAGCAAATTTCTACATGTCATCATGTATATAACTCTCCCTAACAAGATGAATTAAAAAAAACACTTAAAATAATATGTAACTTGTAAAATCTTTATGGATGACATATAAATGATCATGGCACAGAACAAGTAATATGTCATAAGATAAGTAATAAGTAACACATACATAAAAAACACATAGTAATATTATGTAATGGATAAAAATGTGTATTGGAACAATACATACCAAAGCTATGATAGTGGCTACTTTAGAAGAAAAAAAATTTTTTGTCTATTAAGTTTCTTTGTTTTTTAAATTTTTTAATTTTATTTAGAAAATTACTTTAATATGGTGACATTAAAAAATTTTGAATTTGTAAAGACAAAAGAATCTTTTATTGTTATCAATATAAATAACATAACATGAGGCAGAAGTTTTAAATGTCAATATGCTATTTCTGAAGAGTGTATATCATTTTTTATAAGTGAGAGAATAAAAGAAAGAGAGTTAGACAGGATGGCAAAGGGATGAGAAGCATCAATTTAGTTGTTCATTGATTGCTTCTCATAGGTGCCTTGATGAGGGGGATAAAAGGGAGAGACTCAAGCTAAGTCAGTGACCCCTTGCTCAAGCCAGTAGCTTTTTGCTTAAGCCAGTGACCTTGGGCTTCAAGCAATCAGTCTTTGGAGTCAAGCCAGAAACTATGAGATCTTGTCTATGATCCCCTGCACTAACCAGGGACCCTGTGCTCAAGCTGATGTGCCCACACTCAAGCCGGTAACCTTGGTGTCTTGCACCTGGAACCTCAGTGTTCCAGGTGAAAGCTATATCCACTGTGCCACCACCATTCATGCAAGAGTGTACATCATTGGGTGTTTGCTATATCTTCTCTATACTATCTGTAGTTGAAAATAATACCTTTTAGACTAGGGAAAAAATAAATTCAGTGGGTTCTGTTTTTACTTTGTGTTTATTCTGTATCATTACTCTCATTTAAGGAAATCTCGAGTAATAAGACATTTAAAAACCAGCCAAATTTGTAGTGTAATATAAACTTCATAAGAGTAAGGAGTTAAGCCTGTTTAGTTTCTTGCTGTAATGCCTGCATGTAGAACTGCATCAAGTACATGTTGCCAAGTTCATGACTTAATGGTTGAATGAATAATAAATGAATATATTAGTGGAAGTAGTGTTATAAGAAATTGTGATATATTATAATAATTTTTAATTAACGTCTCTGGCAGACATTTTAACATCTCTAAATTTCTTCATTTTTTATATGTATGTATGTAATAAAGAGTTCTCTTTATCTTCCTGAGTCATGGGTCAACAAATGATTACACATGGGCCAAAGGCAGTCTGCCATCTGTTTTTGTGACCCATGAGCCACACAAAGAGTTTTTTCATATATAAAAATTGAAACAAGTCAAAAGGAGAACAGTATTTTGTGACGTGAAATTATATGACACTTTGTTTTAGTACCCATAAACCAAGTTTTAGTGGAGTACAGTCATGCTCATTTGGTTGCACATTGTGTATGGCCTGTTTTTGTGCTAACAGAGTTGAGTAGTGACAGAGGCTGTATGGTCCAAAAAGCTAAAAATATCTACTCTCTGGCCTTTGACAGAAAATGTTTGCCTACTCTTAGTATATAGCAACATCGAAAATTATGTTGTATCTAAAATTTGCCTTTTTGATATATGCTTCAATATGGGCTTATGTTTGTCCTTTATACCTCTATTTATATATGTGTGTGTGTCTGTGTGTGTGTGTGTGTAAGTATGTTTGCAAGTATGTAAGTAATTGTCTCCTTGTTACTTTGTCAAGAAGTAGAATTCTGATAGTTGGTCATATTTAAAAATCAACCCCCATCCTCTGAAGTTAACAGAGAGCCTCCTACATAATAGGAGGTAGAAATATGAATAATAGTTGGATAAACATGAACCTTTTTTTCCCTCAATGAGGGTCTCATAGAATATTTCATACATCAACCAGCTAGAGAAAGACCTATTGTATTTTATATATGTTATGTAATGTATATGCGGGTTCAACTATATGACAGATACATAATTGTTTAGTATAAATTATGTGTTAAAGTTATTGCATGAAAATTGCATCTCTAAATATCCAACTTACATATGAATTGCTAAGAGGGAAAAACACTTTCTATTTTTACATTACATGTTTTACATGGTGATCCACAATTATAATATTCAGAGTACTGTGTTTATTGAAATTCTTATTCTAAATTGCAAATAAGAAAAGTTTTAGAGATTTCTAAGGAAGTTCATCAGAGCTGACAGAGTGCAGGAATCATTGTAGGAATTCATTAAATGTTAGTTCTTTTTATATGTTTAAGTAAAGTAAGTCTTAAAATTTCTTTTCATTTGCTATATACTATTCAGACTTCAAAGTCAAATTTACATTTTTACATATCTGAGATGATAGTGTTTTACTTAAAACAGTTGTTGAAAAGAAGTTTTTAGCAAATTTAAAGGACTTTAAAAAAATTTTTAGAATAGTTTATAGATGCCGATGCTTCTAAAACCAAGATGATACAGTATTTTGGTTAAGCTTTCCATTCAGCTCTTTTCCCATAAATCCATCACATACCATTTCTGCTTTCGAAAGCATGGATCCCAGATAAAAACAAATACTGATATTATTTTGAGCATAGCTTCTTGAGGATGATATAGGGAAAAATGCACTCTTCTATTAAAAAGAAATAGAAAATGTAAACCTATATATTTTCCAGACTGTCTCTTTAGAATTATAATATAAAAAATATTAAAACGTAATACTTTTAATAGTATTTTAAATTATATTTTCCTTTTTAAACAGATGTATTTAAAAGAATGTGACATGACTTACTTCTAGAAGTAAGCTTTTTTCCCCATTTATAAACTTGTAGCTCAGTCTGTGAGTTGATTATTCCTTATTCTAATTGAATGTTAAAAATGATCTCTAAAAATAATCTTGCAAAATATCATTTTTGATGTTGCTACTATATTAATTTTTTCAATTAGAGCTTATATGTAATATTATTTTGTATTAGTTTCAGGAGTACAGCAGAATAATTAGATAATCCTACTTGACAGAGTACTCCCTTGATATTTTCAGTACTCAGCTGGCCCCACACACTATTTTTAACATTCACTTAAACCCTAAATATTTTAGTGGGATAAATAATATATTTTGAAATATATTAGAATAGGTGTGTATTTATAGAATAATTTTATTTTTTATCAAAGATGAAATCATAAATATTTGGCATGGAAAAAATTAGTTCAAGAAAGTAATGAAGAAATAACCAAAATTTGGAAAGCTCACAGCTGTTGGAAAATTTATTCATAGATTTAAAAGAGTTTGAATCAGAAAATTTAAGGGAAAATAGTCTTAGTAGACTACTTTAGGAGAGGTCATTGAACATTCAGGGCACAATAGTAACTTCAGAAGGGTTGAATGTTATATGTGGACCAAGAAAGTTTATATCTACAAGTTGGGACAAAATATAAAATATTAGAGGGTAATGTTATCACCGAGGTAACCAAAATTGAAGAAAACTACAAGCCGTTATCACTCCTTTGTAGGGGGCCACAAGAGTGAAGAATATTTTATTAAGAAATAGATAAGTCCAGGAGAGTAAAATGGTGGAGTGGGGAAGGTGTAGGATTAGACAAGAGTGGATATTGGCTCGAACCCTGTGGATGGTGCTTGATTAAATTTTTGCTAGTATGTCTAAAGGAGTATGATGATGCTGAAGCTCATCTGAGATTTTAAGAAGAATTTAGAGACTCAAATCAATTGCCAAAGCCAGAATAAAGGCTTTTGCTGAGCCAGAGAGCCATATTAGGACAAACTGCTACACACTAAGCTATCTTACAAAAACTATGACAAAGGTAATACTTGAAATGATTTTTGGTAACAGTTGGTTAGCTTTTTGTCAACTTGTTTTTCTGTCCAAGCCATTCTGTCTACTTTTAGTAGAGACACATTAAAAACACTGTGGGCCTAACAATCACTTAGTTGGAAGTCATTGGTTATTTACCTTTGTTTTTTACCTCCTGTGTGCAAACAAGACAGTGATCTGATTGCCTGAATCTTCACACATCTCTCAGGATTGCTTTTCTGTAGAGATAACACTAATGATTAGTAAGGCGTACAGATAGATATTTCCTAATATATAATGATGTTTTTTAAAATTAATTTTAGGACTTAATATTTGTTTGTAGTCAGTCATGGATCTATATTAAACCATGAATTTTTTGATTACAGAGAATGTCACTGGCTATCATTTTGCATTTAGGTGTTTGAGTTAGGTAAAAAATGTACAAAACAGAAGTAAAGAAGGAGCATCTATAAGAGGGGCTTTGTGTGTTGTTTAGAAATGGCACAAAATACTGCATACTCATGAACTATTCCATGAAAACACTCAGTTTGTATTTCATGAATAATTTATGTAATATACCAAAATGTTCCCTTTTAAAAATTGTTTTTAAATATTCTGTAGCAGTTTGTAACTCAGATATATTTAAATTATTTTAAAATTTTTAGATGCTGTTTGACTTCACTCTTGCATGTCATTTCCTGAATATATTCATCAGTCACTGTATAGTTATCACTTTTGAATGCACTTAATTACTATGCTATAGATTTTGCTCTTTTTGATTGGTAGCAATGTCACCTATACATAAAGTTGAAAACAAAATATTAGTAGATAAAAATCAAGCATAACTTGAAACTTTTGAAATGACTATAATTATTTGATATTAGAAGTGATAGATTCTAAACAAAGAAGACTGAGTTTATAAGTTTTCTCTAATGTATCAACTTATCGGGGTAGTGATTTATTTTACAATGCTATGGAACTTTTAGATTATTACCACCACGTCAGAATGTGTGCTTACATTTTGCCATGCATATTTAATTTAACTTTGATGGCCCAGAGTGCTTCTTTTTGTTGACTACCAGGGAAAATATTAATGTTTTTATCTTGTCTGCTGAATGAAGGCATTCTGTGTGATGTCCCATTGGGTCAAACAAATATCTTGGATGGAATGTTTTTAAGTGACACATATTAGGAAAAACTGCTCCCAAACTAATAAATGTGTTAAACCACATATGTAATCTGACTTGGGCCATGAATCTTGAGCTCACTGAAATCTACAGTCCAACTGCATATAAGGTATTTGCTCAAAATCATTGCTTAATTCTTGAAATAGCTATAAATAATGCTGCCTTTACCTCTTAAATTTCAAATTGGTTATAAAAAAGTCATATTGATGAATATTAAAATATTATCTTTTTCGATTAAAAGCACACAAGGATATACTGTGGGTCTTTGTCAAGTTAGGCCACTCAAATTTGCTACCAATTTCTGCCTTTGACTCTTCCTTATCTAGGCACATTATGGAGACAGAGAGAAACAGCTTCTGGATGTAATTCCAAAAACCTGCTTTTGTTTATACCTACATCTATTTCACATAAAAGCAAGAGTAGTGAAATCTTCTATTGTTCCGAAGGGCATGATAGGCAAACATAGAAAACAATAATCTATGTATGCTCAATGACTACTCCCTGCCACAAGGAGCTCGTTTTCATGTCTATTCCATTGGGAAAACCTGAGAGATGTAGAGAAAGATGACATAAATATTCCTCATCAAGAATCTATGTTAAAGAAGTATGAGTACTGTGGTTATCATCGACTATCATGTTTCCAAAATTTGTTCAAATATTTTCTTCTAATATCCCCAAAATAGTGTGTATGAAAAACTTACATTACTGAGGTTTCATTTTCACTTATAGTTTATTCATTTTAATCTCTCAATAAAATTTTAATATTTTAGATTCTTTATGTTTGGATTAATGAAATTTTTCAGCTAATAACTTACGACTCTAATAGTTTAAACTATTTTATCAACTGTAAACACAAATGTTTTTCAAAATATATTTTCCTCTTTAACATCTCTTATTACTGTGCACATGATTTATAATTTTCACACAAATATTTAATACTTTAATATTTAAACTTTAATTTATATATGACCATCAATGAGTAGATGGATATATAAATGATTGAATAATTGGATGGTTGTATGGTTAAATGGATAGATGAAGATTTAGAATCATTTATTTGGTAAATTACTAGAATTCTTCACACAGATCTTTCAACTTATATATACTTGAACATATCACACATATGTACACACATACACTCCAAAACAAAACAAATACACAAAAAACACTAGTATTCTAAAGATACAAGAGATAGAAATAGGAGAGATATGTTATTCTCTTCTCTGTCCTCTACCCTACTCAGTAATAGGTATTTTTATTTTATTTCCCAAATGTTTTTATAGCAGAAACAACTATAATGATCCTAAAGAACATATGTTATTATAGTGATGATAAGTATGATTCTTTTGAAAATAAGGTAAAATAATGAGAGAAAAGAGAGCTCTCAGAATACTACACTTAAAAAAATCTTTTAAAGTGTATTTCAGAAATAAAATCAAAATGTCCATTTATTGTATGAATTTACACCAGAAAGAAATGTTGACTCCAAGCACATTTCAAGATTTGTAGTAAACATTTGGAAAGGAGAATCTTATATTTTATTTGAGCAATAGTATAATATACTAATATTTCCACATTATTTATTTATTTAGTGAGATTTTATTTATGGATTTTGTCAAGATAGAAAGCTATGCCATGCCACTTTTAGGAATATACCCCAAGAATACTAAACCACTGGTTCAAAAGAAGAAATGAACCCTCATGTTATTGCAGCATTGTTTACAATAGCCAAGATTTGGAAACAGCTCAAGTGTCCATCAGTGGATGAGTGGATTAAAAAGCAGTGGTACATATACACAGTGATACATATATGCAATGTCCCAGTAGGCAAAGCATCACCCCTAATGGGACTTCAGGGTGCATCCCAGTCTAGGTGCATGCAGGAATCTATGTGGCTGTGAAAAAGAAGGAAATCTTACTTTTATGACAGCATGAATGAACCTGGAGACTATTATGCTAAGTGAAATATGCCAGGCAGAAAAAGAAAAATATCATATGACCTCACTCATATGAGGAATCTAATGAACAATGTGAACTAAGGAATGGAATAGAAGTAGAGGCGGGATCATAGGGACCAGAGGGAAAGCGGTCAGAGGGAAAGGGGATGAGAGGATGGGATCAGAGAAGGGAAATAGATTGATGAAACTATATATACATAACACAGAGTTATAGGGAGCAGGACAGCAAATTCTGGAGGGAAGGGGAGAAGTTGTTGGGGGGCGGGGCAAAGGGGGGTATCAAGGGGAATACGGGGGTAAGGGAGAGGGAGGTATATTTGGTGGGACACTTGAATCTATGTAAACACAATAAATTTAAATCAATAAAATTTTTTTTTAAAAAAAGGAACAGAAAGAAATGAACATTGATCTCTTCCTGTATGTGCTCTGTCTGGGGATCGAACCGGCAACATCAGTGCTTTGGGATAATGCTCCAACCAACCAAGCTATCCTGTCAGGGAATATTTCTGCATTTAAATAGGATATGATTATAAATCAAACTTCTCATAGAAATAAGCAATGATTAAGCAGTAGCAATCATATTTTTTAAAGGATTACATTTTTTTATCTATAATGGCATAATTATTTATAGACAGAAGAGATTATATAAATGCAATCTTCAGCATCATATTTCATCATAACTACCGTAGAGTAGTTGTTTGAGAGAGACAGCTTACAGTGGCTCATGGAGCCTCTTAGCAGCGTTTCTTCTCCATTTGCATTCAGTGAGGGCCTTTAAGCAGATGAAATCAGCCACAGAGTATTTTCATCCTGACAGTTTACGAACTCTTCAATCAAGGCTTTTTTCTACCTCTACAAGGAGACCCTCTTTTTAGGCCTTTACCAGCATATCAGTGCTTAATTTCCAAATACAATATTTTGAAATTATAATTAAAAGTATGTTCTTATTCAGCAGAATACATAATTCAACTTTTCCTTTTGATATGAACACTCAGACCTATTATGTTTAGTCCAAGAATGACTTTAACTCTGCTGACATTTAAATGCACCTCATCATTCTTTCATCTTTGAGAGCAAGTGCAAAGAGTTGAATTTTGTTATGAATCTCCAACCAAATATTTCTTCTTTCACATTTATATACAGTCGCCTATTTTTAACCTTTCAAGATCAATGATAAATTGCATCTCCCAGTGAACGAAGTCACTGTTCAGTTAATGCAATCCTTACTTAAGATCAAATAGGCACTGATCATTTTACAGAGTTTATTTTATTACTGTCAGTTGGGTCATACATTTTACTGAAGTGAAAGTGAAACAAAAAAAATATCAACCAGTTGAAATATTTTGATAGATAATGTTCTGGACAGTAACATTTCACTGTTGAAAACCACAGTGAGATTGCTGACAAAAGATCAAATTTGGGTCAATGAAAACACTTTGTTTGCCTCCTCCCTGCAACTACTCCTTTGTGTTCTGTGTATATTTGAATATGTAAAAAGTTTATTTCTTTTTCATTAAGGAAATAAACCTCTCTTTTCATCATCTTCTGGTTATTGAGTACTTATTATATAATATCAGTAAATTTAGAGGTGATTTGCAGAGATGATTTATTTTAAGTAGAAAAATATATTTAAAAATACAAATATGCCTGAATTAGCAGTCTTTGACTAGAATTAAATAAAATATTCCAGTTGTTCTTTGCAACTACTGAAATGTCAGAAATTCCAAATGGTACACACATACACATCACTTATATTTCATTCCAAAATTTTTAGATATCTAAAGGCTTTCTTTCACATATGAAGGAGTGAAAAATACAAAAATAGTATCTTACACATGGAAATATTCTTTGAAGTTTTCAACTATTGACAGTTTACAAAAAATTCTACAAAACAATTTATAGGATTGTGTTTTAGGATTATAGAGGTGGAAATATTGTGGCTCTGATTTTTCCATAAGAATCCTTTCTTTAAAGGAGATAGATGATAGCTAATCAATATGATAGTTAAACAGAGATCTTCTGAGTTCAGAGAACTCAGATAGGGAAAAACAGATGACTAGGACAAGAACATCAAAAATTAGATTAATTGATGGCCTGAAAATATACAACTGTACCATCTTGTAATTTTTTTTTCACCTATTCAAGCAGGTAGAATGAACCTCTGAAAAGAACTACAAGTGCTTTCTTAATACTGTATACTGAACAAATATCTAAAAAAAAATCTAAAACTATTAGCTTGAATATATAGCCACAAAATAAAATTGCACAGCTTTACAGCTTTTAATTCCCTGAGATTTTAACCAGATCAGGAAGTCAAGAAAAAAAACATAAATGAGAAAGGCCAAGTGAAAAACAATAACAAAAACCGACTAGAATATAGGCAATTGAGAAACATTAAAAAAACTTAAAGATTACAATATTGTAACAACCTGAAAGACCATACTCAGGGAATGCCAAGAAGATGTTGCATTTACAAATTAAGTAATGCATATATTGTAAAAACAAGATACAACTGTTCTACCCAAGATAAAATTGATAGAAGGACCGAGAGTGGCATTTCTGCCACTCTCTGAGTGGGCCTGTACCTCATCAAGAGCCTTTCCTAAAAATGTGAACCTTGAGCTAAGACTGGCAGTAGCTAGCTTGCTTCTCCACAGGGAGTAAGATCAGCATGGTGGAGCCAATGGAGTGGGCTGGTATCTCATGAGGCAGGGCACCAGCTGGACATGGGATGGGAGATGGGGGGGAATGGTTCTTACTGTATAGCCACACCACTCAATAGGGAGCAATGATGGAGAGAAACTTAGCACAGGAAACTTTGTAGCTACCTTTTCAGCCCTCTTCTCAAAGCCACAAAACCGATTCTGTTTCTGTATGACTCCAGTATGCTCAGAACCACATTCCGTACTCTCGACTCCAAGGATAGTGGCTACAGATGAAGATTTTGTGCACTAGCCCTTTAATAAGGTGCCTGTGTTTCTAGAAGAATCCTTGGTGTACTGAGTCTCTGATGATTTTCATAGTCAGATGTTATGTAGGCACTTCTTCCTAGCTCTGGGGCTCTGGGCTGGGGACCCTGGTGTGGAATTGAGTCCCATCCCTCAGCAAAGGGGATCTTTTCAAATGAGTTATTCTTCCTGATTCTTAGCTTCTGCTCATGGGAACAGGGTCAGCCCTTTTTCTGTCTCTACCCTTCCTACCAGTCTCATGTGGCTTCTTCTGTAAATCTTTAGTAATGAGTTTTCTGCTCATTGAGCCTTTAGAAAATTATTCAGGTTAATTGTTCCATAATTTTGTTGTAATTCTGTTTTGTCCTTGGAGGTGGTGAGATTAACTTGTACCTTCTCTACTGCATCTTGTATCTTTGATGATCCATTTTGACTTAATTTTGTTACGGGCATTAAGGTCAGCATTTAGATTCACTTTAAGCATGTTAATATCCAACATATGTTGAAATTACTGGGCTTTTTTCCATTTTATTCCCTTACTACTTTGTCAAATTTAATTCATTATATTTATGTGACTCTGTTTTTGAGCTCTTTTATGTCCTGTTGATTTATTTGTATATTTTTTTATCACTGAGTTGAAGTTGGGTGATGTCAATCCTCCAAGTTTTTCTCCTTCAATATTATGTTAGCTTTTTGGGTCTTTTGGCTCTTTATATACACCTTAGAATCAGTTTGTTGACATCCTAATAATAAGTTATCCAATTAATGAACATGGAATGTCTGTCAATTAATTTACTTCTTTGAACTAATAAGTGATTCTAAAAAGATTGTAGGATTCAAAATTATAATACAAAATTCAATATCTTTTCTGTATACCAACATGGCCAAGTGGAATATCAGATTAAAAACAAATCATTTACAGTGGCATCCCAAAAAGTGAAAATTTAAGAAACTATGTACAAAATATATATGAGAAAAACTAAAAAAATGCTGGTGAATGAAATAAAAAAAGTAAACAAATGGGCAGATATTTCATGTTGCCCTGTGAGCCATTGCATATGGGAAACAAACTAAAATGTGCAGATAGTGGAAAATTTGTATTGCAGAAAATAACATGAAGTTATAAACCTTGGAGTTACTTGCAAAGTAGCCATCAAAAGAGAATAAGAGTGACCTTCAACCATCTTTGGTGAGAGGATTTGGCTCTAGGAGAGATAAGAAAGATTGCACTGTAAGTGAACCTATGGTTCCAGCTCTTGTCCTTAGAATGTGATGATTCTGAGGAAAACCTCACTTCCAAGGGAATTTTGCCATTCAACATTTCTTAATCTAGGCTGCCATTTTTTGTTTTGTTTTGTTTTGATTTGTTTTCTCAGAAAGTCTTGATCAGATCATACTGATAGATGATAAAAGAAAAATATATGTAGCTTGATATCTTGATAAGCACATATTTAAAATTTCAAATGTTTTAACAGACTATAAGATGTATATATATTTACATATCTAAACTTGGAAATATCACATGCAGTGAAACACGTAACTCCGTATGCTATTAAATGGACTTATTTCTTTAAATATTTATTTTTTCTGGATAAAACTGAACTATAATAAACCTTACTTATTTTAAGTACTATTTGAGACAAACCAATGAAATAAATTTTGAAATGTAAAATTTGGTACAATATTTTTAGTATTTTTAAAAGTAATTTTCAAAGTAAGAAACTATAAATTCTTTTATTTATGAAATTGTAATTATATATTTATAATAGTAGTAAATATGAATTTTATGGCAAAATACTCCAAATTTTAGAAGCATCTTGAAAATATTATTTTAATAGAAGGAAAAATACAGCAAAATAAAACATTTTTCCAAAATCTATTTATTCAGTGTTTTGAAAAGAGAAAAAATACCAAGTTTGAATGGATTGTGGGGATTGCTTTTTGATTTTTCTTTTATGCAACTTGGTATATATTCTATTTTTTTAACCCATATTACTATTCCAGTTATCCAGATAAATATCTCACGCATTACATTTTCTTTCTTTGAGAAATCTTAAAAATAACAAGCTGTAATTAATCCCAATTTACCTGTACACAATAAGCCCTTTATATTTCAACAGTAAGACAGCCCATCTTTTTCATAGTGAGGATTCAGAAAGAAAATTTTATGAGACTGAGCTAAAGCTGTATGGAAAGGTGGAATTTATTTGAATTGATATAGTTCTAAAGATTAAAGAAACACTTAGTAAACCCGGGCAGGGTTTTCTTTTACATAAAATGTTATTTATAACATAGTATCATGAATTATTTACAAGCAATGGAGTCACTTGCACTGGGAGTAAACAGAATTGATGATGACCTTCAATTCATTCTACTGCAGAGAAAGCAATTCTCTCATTAGGTTTACACTAGAGAATAAAAGAAGATTTTGCTTCATGAATAAGTCACTGCTTGCTACCTCAAGCCCTTTATTTTACCATAGAGTTGAAAATACAAGTGTATTATATTTAGTTCATTATGACTAAAATGCAAACAAGTTACAAATGAGTCTAAGCCAAGCTCTCTTAAATATATACAGTTATGCTTCCTTTATTAGTATGTCACTTAAAAAGATACAAATGGGATCTTGATCTGAAAGTAAATGTCACACAAATGTGTTGACATTTCTGCCATTATTAATGAGTCTTTTGAGACTGTTCATTGACTGGAGTATTAAGATTTTGATGAAATAAATTTCCTGAAATCATTTTGAACATTATTGTGAGATACTTTCCTCCCAGGGCTGAATGATTGTCAGAATGACACTCTGTCCTTGACCAAAATTTAGTCCTTTTCATGTGAGTCCTCTGCTCGACTCAGTTCAACCCCAGACTTTGTCTCAGTTCTTATAGAGTTCATTCTTGGAAAGAGACTCCAGTGTTCTGTTTTGTTTTGTTTTAACAAGAGAAAGGTCTTTCTTTTTTATGATCTGTGAAAATAGCACTTAGAATTTATACTGAGTGACAGAAAATTTTCCTATAATCACTTATTGAATAGATTTTCTAGTGGAAAACCCATGAGCTTAAGGCAAGTGTCTGCATTTCAATTTTTCATGAATATCTTTCTAAGGGGTTACTATGAGGTTTAAATGAGATGTCACACAAAAATAATCTAAAATAGTTCTTGGTGCTTAAGAGGTTTATAGTAAATGTTAAGTGTAGTTGAATTCCTTTATATTTTTGCTCACATTAAAATATCTAGAAACAGGGAATATAATATAGCCTGGGGTCATATGGACAGATTACTTGTAAATGTATAAATTAAGCATATTTTAAGAATAAACACACAATATTGTTGAGTTGAGTTAAACCAAATTAATGGCTTTTAAATATAAATTTCAAACATGAATATGGCTATTTTATAGTAGATATTGAATGATACATACAAAAATTATTTAACAAATATTGTGTAAAAAAGAAGATAATTAAAAAAACATAAAAAATGATAAGAATAGCTTTAAGTCTGAAGGAGTAGGTTAGTTAAAATAGGCTTAAAACAGGAGGATTTTACATTTATCTTCCACTGATTGAGTAGTATAATCAGGTACTTGACTGGTTTTTTCAGAGTGGCTTCCTGAATGAGCTTAAGTTCAAGAGGAAAGAAGGCAATTGGCATCAATGAATTAAGAAATAATTGCTCAAAATAATACCTAGTAAATAATCATGGGATAGTTATGTCTAGGAAAAAGAGTTAGTCGAGAGGCCTAATGTCAACTAGCAGAATTAGAGGACATAAAAAGTAACTTTTACTATCAAATTTGTCATTTGAGGAAGGTCCTTGCATACATAATACTCAAACCATACATGTAACTGAACACCAAGAACAGTAGCAGGATTCAGATCTAAAACACAACAGAAATCTGTGTTTAGAATGTGCTTTCAAAGGGAAAGGACTTGTCTTCTAAAATTTGCTGTTTTCTTTTTTACTTCAGATCTACTGTTGTTTGAATATGTTTCTGTTCTTCTGATTCTGTTAGTAGTGTTTATGCATTCATGTACAGTGGTAATGGAGAACAGACCAACACACAAATTTTTTTAAGATATGAACTGCCACTCGGTCCGTGTTTTTGTTCGAGATATGAGTCGTGATTCGGGAAGATGCTGCTAGTTGTCACATGGGTCCAGTATTAGCAGTTTGATATACGAGTCGACTGACTTATGAGCTCGGTTACAGAATGAATTAAATTCGTATCTCAAGGTACCACTCTAAATAGAAATATTCAATATTTTGTATATTTAATAAAGTTAAATATGAATTTTAATATGCAATTATAATATCTACAAAGATCTAATATTGGGTATATTACTATATCAAAAGTAATAACTTAATTTACCTGAAATTAAAATTAAAAATATCCATTTTATTTTTTATTTTTACAAGACAGGCAGGAACAGACAGACAGGAAGGGAGAAAGATGAGAAGCATCAGCTTCTTGTTGTACTTTAGTTGTTAATCGATTGCTTTCTCATATGTGCCTTGACTGTGGGAGGGGTGCAGGGAGGGCTCCATCTGAGCCAGTGACCCCTTCCTCAAGCCAGCAACCTTGGGCTCAAGCCAGTGACCTTGGGCTCAAGCCAGTGACCATAGGTTAAGCCAGTGACACTCTACTCAAGCTGATGAGCCTGCAATCAAGCTGGATGAGCCCATGCTCAAGCCAGCAACCTCGGGATTTCAAACCTTGGTTCTCAGCATCCCAGTTTGACACTCTATCCACTGTGCCACTGCTTGGTCAGGATCCATTTGCTTTTAAACAACATATTTCTTTTTTTTTTTTTTTAACTTTTTTTTTTTTAAGATTTTATTTATTCATTATAGAGAGGGGAGAGAGAGAGAGAGAGAGAGAGAGAAGGGGGGAGGAGCAGGAAGCATCAACTCCCATATGTGCCTTGACCAGGCAAGCCCAAGGTTTTGAACCGGCAACCTCAGCGTTTCCAGGTTGACGCTTTATCCACTGCGCCACCACAGGTCAGGCTCCATTTGCTTTTATAACATATTTTCAAAAAGGTATGTGAGTAAAAATAAATTTGCACTGTTTAAGTGATAGATGGAAAAAGGATGCCATTTATAATAGTAATGTCAGTTCATGAATTTATGTCCAAGTAATTATTTAATTTCAACACATTTTTAAAGTATGTATATGATAATTCATTAATTATACATAATACAGTGAGTATTCCTGTCTAGTTGGCTCACTGGTAGAGCATCTGCCAGGTGTGTGGAAGTCCCGGGTTTGATTCTTGGTCAGAGCACACAGGAGAATCTACCATCTGCTTCTCCACTCCACCCCTCTCACGTCTCTCTCTATCTCTCGTTCTTCTCCTCCCCTCCAGCAGCAGCCATGGCTGGATTGGCATGAGTTGGGCCTGGGTACTGATATTGGCTCCATGGCCTCTGCCTCAAGCGCTAAGAAATGGCTCCGTTGCAAATGGAGCAAGGGACCCAGATGGGCATAGCATGGCCTCCTAGTGGGCTTTCTGGGTGGATCCTGGTCAGGACATATACAGGAGTCTCTCTGCCTCCTCTCTTCTCATTAAAAAATAAAATACATTGTGTAAACTACATTTAAAATTATTTCTCATTGGGGGAATGTTGGGGGGGGAGAGTGTTATATTGAATAGGATATTTGAATCAATGTTAACATAATAAATTTATAAATTTAATAAAAATAATTTCAAAATATAAATAAAATAAAATTATCAGTAAAGTAATAAGATCAACCACTAACATATAATATATTTCCATTTCATGTTATTCTGACTAAAAATAATCTCAAGTACAGTAAAATGAAATATATATTTTCAAATAAAATTGAAAACCAGTGCAGGCCTCAAAACTATTTTAAAATTGTCTATTGAATAGTTTTTCACTCCTTTATGACAAAAATTTATATGTGTGTATCTTCATCTAAAGTTGTGAAAGACAATATCTTGTTGTATCTGATAAACTGACACAAAAAATATACTGCAATGTAGTTATAATTTAATAAAGGTTAATTTTTGATAACTAATTTGTTAGGTAAGGTTTTGCTTTTTTTTTTTTTCATTCCTTTTCTCAGACCAAATCACAAATGAGTTAAACCAAAATATTTGTGGTTCTAGAGAAATGAAAAAAAAATTATCCCAAAGTAGGTCACTGACCTTGGAAGAAATATGTATTTGACTGGGAATATAATCTCTTTGAATAAAAATAAGATCAATTTTTAAATTAAGTTTGGATTGAATTTTCTAATTCTTGAGAAAGTGTAAGGTGACTAGGTTATTTATTGTCAGGGATAAGAAAAGTTATAAACCACTGCTCAAGTTATCTTCCAGAAACTGGAAAAAATAAACCTATTTGATGGTTCTTCCTCACTGAGTTTCTCCTACTTAATAAGCCATTGAGATTTTTTTTAAGTTAACAAAAGCAATTTTACCTTCATAAGTATAATATGCTATACAGCATTTAGTACATTTTTATTTTTTTAAAAATCTGTTCTTGAAACAAATACTGTTTCCCCCCATTGTTTACTCATATAATGACTTTAAACAAGGCCAATCAAATTAAATTGATTACATATAATTTCATTTAAAAAAACACAAATTACTTGTGTTCTCCTCTTTGAAATTACTTACATATCCTATTTCAGCTCTAAGATGTTGGTGTTCTCTTGTGTTTGTTGTTATTGTTTGTTTCTTCTTGACTCAGTCAACTTTTTAGGAAAAATAGTTATTTTAAAATACAAATAGAGGTCCTGGCTGGTTGGCTCAGCAGTAGATCATCAGCCTAGCATGTAGAAGTCCTGGGTTCAATTCCTGATCTGGGCACACAGGAGAAGCACCCATCTGCTTCCCCACCCTTCTCCCTCCCTTTCCTCTCTATCTCTCTATTCACTTCCCACAGCTAAGGCTCCATTGGACCAAAGTAGGCCGGAGTGCTGAGGAAGTCTTCATGGCCTCCACCTCAGGCGCTAGCATGGCTCCAGCCACAACAGAGCAATGCTCCAGATGCACAGAGCATCGCCTCCTGGTGGGCATTACGGGTGGATCCTGGTCGGGTGTATGTGGGAGTCTGTCTGCCTCCCCACTTCTAAGTTTGGAAAAAGAAGAAAAAAAAAAGAAGAAGAAAATAAAATACAAATTGTATTTATATAAAGGGCTACTATCACTTTCTTCTTTCTCTATCCTACATATAATATGAAAAGAAAAATGTATCAACTCTCCTTTTCCTTATCTCCATGATGGCCACCACAGTATTATGTACTGTTAATTCCAGTGTGATTTTAAAATAAAGGACAATTCTGAAAGTTCAAATTAGTTTTGAATGATTTAATTTTCTAAGGGCAAAAAGGAGGCATAGTGCCTTAATATTAACAATGAGTAATTTACATATAAAAATGTGATATGATCAGGAAACATTTACAAAAAGAGCTAAGTTCATGGGATACTTATAGTGTTATTTACCATCTTGAATTGTTTCTAATTTTGTACTAAACAGAAAAATATGAGGCTTAGTATGTATGAGATTCTGTAAGTCCCTTGTGATTTATTTTAGGTTAATATGGTTCCTGCTCCCAAAATACCTTTTTTATAGAACTATAATTTTCTCTATTTCAGGCATGCTGAAAACAATGTACAACATACCTTTTGATACCATTAATATTTATTGTGTCTTTTTAAATAAGAATGGTTTAGAAATTGAGTCAGTGTAAAAGGTAGTTTATTATTTCATTCATTTAACACTTAAATAAGAACAATAAGAGAGGTACACAAAACTAGATTATGTTATAAGAAAGAGTTTCAAAATATTAGTGATAAAATATTAATACCTGAAAAGAACAATACAAGTTGTCAGTCCCTATTTGTTTGGCACTTTTTCTCTTTATGTTATATATTTGTTTACTGAAGTCATAAAGCAAGGGAATTAAAATATAGTATTCTATCAAAGGTATAGTGAGTTTTATGGAGTGAATAAATAAATACTACAAGCATAGTTCTCTCAAAATTTTTCACCTATGAATGGAATGAGCATTATTAAGGGCACTTAGAATACGCTGTTGTGCAGATGAACGTTAAAAAAGAGTAAGGGATGTACATTTGTGATTTCCACATTGGACTGCTGCCCAGGTGCTCACCTTAGAGAGAACCCTGATTACAAGTGCCATTTTAACAACTGGTTTGCCAAACTCAACAAAAAACTAAAGTATCTGTTCTGCTGAACTGGTGCAAACTGGCTGACCCCACCACTGGATTGAGTCCATAAAAATTCATTTATTAGGTTTCCCCCCTCAATTCTTCAATATCCAGAGAGAATAATTGCCACTGACATACTGAGTGATGTTACAAAGCTAATCTTTAATGTGATAGCCGGGGAATTTTTATAAACTCTTGATAAATTTTGGTTACTTTTAATGTTATTTTATTTGTATGTGATTTCTATGATATATTAACTTAATATCTTCTTGAAGTATTGATTTACTTTTCTGACTTTCTATTCATATTTCTATGAGTTTTATAGTTGTAACAATTCAAATTTATTTCTTTATTGTATTAAATAATCAAACTAAAAATCAATCTTAATTTTTATGTGGTTCTTATATACATGTTATATTAACTAAAACAGGGGTGAGAACCTATGGCTCGCGAGCCATATGTGGCTCTTTTGATGGCTGCATCTGGCTCACAGACAAATCTTGAATAAAAAAAAATTATAACGTTAAAAATATAAAACATTCTCATGTATTACAATCCATTCATTTCCTACCTCTCATGTTCATGGTTGTGGGTGGTTGTAGGCAATCACAGCTGTCCTCCGGGACACCAATTTTTATTGGATAATGCGTAATGTACACGCATTATTGTATGGCTCCCATGGAATTATGTTTTAAAATATGTGGCGTTCATGGCTATCTCAGCCAAAAAGGTTCCAGACCCCTGAACTAAAGCATAGCCTGACAAAATTTTAAATTTTTTTATTTTTGTTTGCATATGTGTGTTTAGTGGAGGTTACTCTCTGTTTAATTCATAGGGAGATGGAAAATAAGAACTAAGTGATATATAAAAACCTTATTTATGTTACTTTTTATACTCCTGAATTAATGTCATTGTTTCCATGTTAGATTACCATTAATAACTATAGTTGTATCATAACCTAAGGGATTGGTAAGTACTCTCTATTGAAAAGAATCATAATATCAAGAATAAAATGCATAGATATAAAATGTGGACTGTTTATATTCAACTTTGAGAAAAGAGAACATGTTCTATATTATAAACCATTACATGTAAAGGTTATTTCAGTTTCCCTGGCAGACACAAAACAAAACAAAAAAAAACCCCAAAGAATGCATGCAGTACAGCCAGACCCCAAACACTTATATTGTGATGCCATAATATATATCTGTTCTGCTATTTTCATAGACTTTTTATGCTTAGGAACTGGCAAATTCTATGTTCTTCAAAACTCTGATTGAGGTTGATTTTCATTGTATAGAATGAAAATTTTAAAAAAATAATCTGTGTTATTTTATATATTACATGATAATAAAGATAATATGTTTCACTGAGAAAACATGTCTTTTTAAAAATATTGTGAAATACCTTTAGAGGGCAGATAGATGAAAGACTCAACTAAATGTAGACAGATGAAGTAGCTAAGAGCATGTCTATTATAGCAAATAGCCTGATTTCTAGTTACATAAAAGCAGAGTAACATTAGTTAATCTATTTAATAGGTTTAATTTTTTAGAAATTTATTTAATAGATTTTAGATACTCAAAGTAGAAAATAGAGATAATAATAGCACATGGGTATATTTGAGGGTAAAATGATGCCTCATACTCAATAAACTGAGTCCACTTACTGGTGTATATAAACTATATTTATTATTAAGACACTGCTCACAAATATTAGGGGATCGAGGAACATTTAGATACTCCAGTACTTTCAGCCTTTAGTATAGTGCATTTTTTACCAATGAAATAAAAAGTTGGTTTTGCATCTCATTTGCATAATCAAACAACTTTCTTGGATTTGTCATTTGCTTTTCTGATGTTCTTGTTTAATAAAAAAAATCAAATGCTTCTTTTTATGCATTGCTTCATATTCATTTTGAAATATCCCCTAATTTTTGTGAGCAGTACATTACTGGAATCACCTTCTTGCTTAACTAAATAGTGACTTATGAAGAGCTTCGAAAATAAAACAGGTACAGATTTAAAATATATATTCTTTTGCCTAGCAATCATTCTAATTTAGTTATTGATAAATTTTGTATTATGATATAAACTATAGTAGAGAGTATGTGTCATTATTACAGGTGATGTAAGTTAAACAAATTCTAATGTAAAGATATAATAATAGTTTGTCTTGTTGGTATAATGTTTGTCTAATTCTTCATGATACATGTAGTCTTATGTTATTATCTATGCACTTGAAGCAGCAGGCACCTCTTCCAGTCTTGAAGGCTGGATTTGGCAGCTAAAGGCCGTCTGTTAGGTCCAGTCTGAGAGAACAGCCTTAGGACCACAGTTGAGCAAGGCTGCAGCTGGGTTACAAGGCTGCTTCAGGGTCTGTAGGCATGTAAGACTAGAGCAGAGTCAATAGAGGCACAAGGCTGCTTTAAGGTTCACAGCTGGACCCTACCAAAGTGGGTAGGACCACCTCAAAGGTATAGGCTGCATCCTCAAAGTGAGGCTTCTTCATCTTGGGCTCCAGCAGGGTTGTACAACCTTTTTCCTGGGTTCCAAGACTCCCACAAAGGCGCTTTTGTCTGTGGATGGCTGAAAATTTTTGTTTCTGTAGGAGGATGGGAAATGTGTACCTTTAATTTGATCCTCTTATTGACATAATCTCAACATTATCTTAATAATTATAAAATTTCTGTTCTTAAATTAATGTTAATAGTGAAAATGTATTTATTTCTCTTTTACTTTCCTGAATAATTGAAAAAAATGTTTATGTAACATAGACTATTTATTATATTTTAAGTAGAAAAGTAAGCAAATAAAAATATATTGTTATAACTGATATAATTTTCTACATTTTCATTTAAGATTCATCAAACTGATAGGTATAATTATGTGATGAGACACATCTCCATTACCTACTTCTATCTTCTAATTATGATATATTTGCATTGCCACTGGTAATGGAGGAATTAGTTTACCCAAGCAAAAATTCAATAATTCAAACTTATAATTAAATTGTACTATAATGATAAAATTCATACATTACTGTGGACTTAATCCACTGTTCTGAACAGTCATTTTCTAATCTATGCATAATTAAATGTAAATTGAAATATCTATTATCGATGATGCTATACTGGTATTAAAGTCAATAAAAGAATACACAGAAACTTGTATTTTTATGGATATACAATAAAAATGAAATTATAAACATCAGAGAATATTTACCAAATTTGTCATTTATTGCAAATCAATGCCACAAAGGAAATGAGGCATCCATTTTCCTTGTAGAAGCCTTGAATATATTAACTTAAGTCAATTATTTCTTAAGCTATAATCATGTTTATCACAAATATGACTGGCTAAAAAATTTGTGGGGCCCAGTGCAAATGAATATCCAGAGACCACTTTTCAAAATATATTACTAATTTCAAGAAAGTGACAGTACAGTAGTGAGCTATCAACATTCTTAATTTAAAGATGAGATTTAGCTAAAGAAAGGGAAAACAGACATAAAGGTTTTTTGTATCAGAAAATAAAAATTGAACTCTTTTCACTTGCGGGTTATATGATTGCTTATGAAGATAATCCAAAATAATCTACAAAAATTTTTTTTTAATTTTTTTTTTTTTTTTTTTTTTTTTTACAGAGACAGAGAGAGTCAAAGAGAGGAATAGACAGGGACAGACAGGAACGGAGAGATGAGAAGCATCTATCATTAGTTTTTCATTGTGCACTGTGACACCTTAGTTGTTCATAGATTGCTTTCTCATATGTGCCTTGGCCACGGGCCTTCAGCAGATCTAGTAACCCCTTGCTCGAGCCAGCTACCTTGGGTCCAAGCTCTGGTGAGCTTGTGCTCAAACCAGATGATCCCGCACTCAAGCTGGTGACCTCGAGGTTTCAAACCTGGGGCCTTGGCATCCCAGTCCAATGCTCCATTCACTGTGCCACCTCCTGATCAGGCTACAAAAATATTTTTAACTTCTATAGCTAATTACTGAGTCTAGCAAGGTTATAGAATACATGAGAAATACAAAATAGTTAATAGTATTTATATATACTAACAGTAAATTTTTTATATCAAAATTAAATTATATGAATTAAAACATATAATACATTATTTTATATCTAAATACAATATAACTAGAAATTATTTTATTTAAAATAACTTAAATGAAGCTTTGGAATAAAATAAAGTGAGAAGAATCAGGAAACCACTTGATTTCAATTCTCATCATATTTACAGAATTATCAAGATTGTGTGGTAATGATGAGGTATGAATAAAAAGAACAATGATACAGAATACATAACCCACAAATAGACCTAGACAATAAGCCTCACACCTTGCACAAACCTACATTAAAATATATACTTTAATGAAAAATTTAAATTCATAATATATTTATATAAACAACCAGGAGAGCCTGACCTGTGGGGATGCACTGGATAGAGCATCGGCCTAGAATGCACTGGATAGAGCATCGACCTAGAATGCTAAGGTTGCAAGTTTGAAACCCTGGGCTTGCCCAGTTAAGGCACATACAAATGCTCCTCACTCCCTTCATCTCTCTTTCCTCTCCTCTGCAACTAATAAAATGTTTTTTAAAAAATCACCAGGAAAAAATATTTTAAATCTATGACTAGAAAAAAGGGTGTTAATCTTGATAACAAAAGGACAATCTATAAAAGGAAAATTTGATGAATTGGACTGCATCAAAAAAATTTTTTTTTGTATTTTTCTGAAGCTGGAAATGGGGAGGCAGTCAGACAGACTCCCGCATGCGCCCGACCGGGATCCACCTGGCACGCCCACCAGGGGTCGACGATCTGCCCACCAGGGGGCGACGCCCCCCCCCCCCCCCCCCCCGCATCGCTCTGTTGCGACCAGAGCCACTCTAGCGCCTGGGGCAGAGGCCAATGAGCCATCCCCAGCGCCCGGTCCATCTTTGCTCCAATGGAGCCTCAGCTGCAGGAGGGGAAGAGAGAGACAGAGAGGAAGGAGAGGGGGAGGGGTGGAGAAACAGATGGGCGCTTCTCCTTGTGTGCCCTGGCCGGGAATCAAACCCCGGACTTCTGCACGCCAGGCCGACGCTCTACCACTGAGCCAACCGGCCAGGGCCGTATCAAAATTTTAATAAAAAAGCAAACCATGCTTTGTGGGAAAAAAGTGAAAATGACAAACTACAGATTGAGAAAAAATATTTTCAAACAACATATCTAAAAACATATTGGTATCTTGAATATGTAATGAACTCTGATTATACAAAATAAAAATTCTGAGTATATAATTACCAAAATTATGAAATATTTCATAAAAGAGAATACAGACATGGTAAATACGTACATAAAAAGATGTTCAAAAGAATTAGACATTAAGAAAATACCAATTAAAACTACAATAAAGTATTCCTACACATTTATCAGAATATCTAAAATAAGAAATAAAGAGAACACCAAATGATGGGGAGGATGAAGAAAAATCTGGATAACTTGTATGCTACTTATGAAAATCTAAAATGACAGCTAAGAAACTAAACATACAACTACTATTTAAACCAATAAAATTTTTGAATCATATAAAAACTTGTACACAAATGTTTAGTAGCTTTCTTCTTAATAGCCTCAAACTGGAAACAGCCCGTTTGTCCTTCAACAGGTGAGTGGTAGAAATACGGTTGTACCTTCGTACAATAGAGTGCTACACACCAATAGAAAGAAACAGATGTTTGGCAAATTTATCAACATCACTAAATACATGGAGAATTATGCCACATAGAAAAAGACAATTTCAAAGAGTAACATATTGTAGGATTTCATTTTATAACATTTTTAAAATTATATAATTTTAGAAATAGAAAACTGATAATTGGTTTTCAGGGTTTAGAAGTTGTAGGAAAGTGGGTGTTAGTATAATAGAACAATACATGACATATTTGTGATGATAATAGTTTGGCCTTGAGTGTATCGGTAGCAATATCTTCATTGTGATATTGTTCTAGGGGTTTGCAAGATGATTCTTTGGGGGATATAATAAAGGGTATAAAAATATTTATGTTATTTCTCATGATTACATGTGATTCTACAATATTCCAAACAAATTAACTTTTTAAGAAAGAAAATTAAAAGGTCATTTTGCTTATAAAAGAAATCACTGCATTATTCAGGGTGCCCAAGACATGGAAACAAGCAAAGTGTCTCTCAATAGAGAATTGGATGAAAAAGATGTGATGCATACATACAATAAAATACTACTCAGCCATAAGAAATGATGACATATTGCCATTTACAACATGGATAGACTTTGATAACATTATACTGAGTGAAATAAGTAAATCAGAAAAACTAAGGACTATATGATTTTACACGTGGGTGGTATATTATTAAACTGAGATTTATGGACAAAATAATAGTGAAGTGATTAACAGGAGGAGGTTTTCGTGGGAGGAGAGTAAAGAGGGACAAATCTATGTTGATGAAAAATTATTTAACTTTGGATGATGGGCACACAACACAATCAACAGTTCAAATACTATAAAAATGTTACCTGAAACCTATATACTCATTGATCTATGTCACTACATTACATTTAATTACTTAATAAAATTTAAAAAATGGTAAATTGAAATAAATTAATCAGTAGTTTTCCAGTGTGTATACATTTATACCTATAAATATATATTTTAAAATTTTGTTTATATATAAATTTATTTTATAAATAAACATATATTTAAATTTCCTAGGGTGACATTTGCTAATAGGATCATATAGGTTTTCAAGTACACATTTCTATGATACATCACCTGCATATTGCATTGTGTACCACCACCCAAAGTCACATCATCTTCTGTCACCATATATCTGGCCCTCTTTATCTCACTACATAAATTTATATTAATTTGTAAATCAGAATCTAAGGAAAATTTGATGAATGACTCAATTGAGATAATCTGTCAATGTAGTCTTATTTATCAATAAGTAAATTTAAAATTTGGAAATTGTTTCAATATATGCAGGAGATTTTTTTTTTACTCTTTCTACATCAAAAATAAGTTTAAAGTATATACAGTTATGTGCCCTTTTATGACAGGGATAAATTCCAAGAAATGCATTTTTATGCAATTTTGTTGTTTAACAAACATAATACAGGGCCTTACATAAGCCTAGATAGTGCAGCCTACTGCACACCTATGCTATCTGGTACAGTCTATCGCTCCTAGACTACAAGAGAAAAATACTGTAACCAGGAAGTACTGTAAACAGGCCATGTATAAGGCTGCTGCTGGCATTACAGGGCACACTCTTGTACAGCAAACTTCTATAAGTAGAAAAAGTATACTCTAAAATAATGATAAAACATATAGTATGGAAAATATATAAACCAGTAACATAGCTATTTATTACCAAATAGTATACACTATATATAATTTATGTGCCATACTTTTATATAACTGGTAGCACAGTAGGTTTGCATCACCACAAACAAGCACATGACGAATGCATTCTGTTATGATGTCACTATGCAATAGGTATTTTTCACCTCTAAAGTAATTATATAGAACCACAGTCATATTTTTCGTATTTGCATTCTTTCTTTGACCAAAGATTGGTCATGGGCACACAGTTCTGTGTGTGTGTGTCTGTGTGTATTTACTTTAAAAAATCACTTTATAAACAGAAAGGAATCTTCCAATTTGCTAAAGATAATACTAAAAATCTACAGTAAATATATTTTTTAATTTTATTTATTCATTTTTAGAGAGAGTGGAGAAGGAGGGAAGAAGCAGGAAGCATCAACTCATAGTAGTTGTTTCCTGTATGTGCCCTGACTGTGCAAGCCCAGGGTTTCGAGCCAGTGACTTCAGCATTCCAGGTCAATGGTTTTTCTGCTGTGCCATCACAGGTCAGGCAGTAAACATTTTATGAAGAGACAAGTAAAGAATAAGCAGAATCACTGTTATTGCTACTTACTACTATTGCCTTAGAGGAACTGATGTAACCTATAATAATATAAATAAAATAAGTAAGTAAAATAAATATTTTAAGAAAAGATGTAATTCTATAATTATCAATAATGTAATTATCTATACAAAGATATGGCAGAATTTATAGAAACTAATAAGAAAGTTTAGCAGAGTTCCTGCATACAAGATCACTATATGACCTACAATATATATTAAAAATTAGACAACATTCACAATTGTAGTACAACATATGATCAAAGTGATTTAGCAAAAAATACATGGAACCTCTAGAGACAAATATTTAGCTCTATAAAATAGACTAAAAATTTATATTTAGAATAGACCATTGCATATTTTTCAGGTGTGTGAAATTATAAGATGTCAGGATTTACCCATGAGTCATGGATTCTATGCAAAATAACAGTTCTACTATTTTGTGAACTCAGTACATTCATTCTAAAATTTATATAACCTCTGAGTCCCCTTACCAACTTCCTACATATTAAGAAGTCAGGGTGAGAAAATTGTCACTGTAATATCTGAGGAGAAAACACTCCGGTTATGAACAATAATATTATTTACTAAGGTAGCAAAATTATATATGAGTGCAGAGCACTTATATCACTTAATCCAGGAGCAAAGAAAATAGAATTAATGAGAAAGGTGGCAGTATGAGTTGTTAGATGCTTGGTAATGATTAAAATGAATTTTTGGACGAATGTTGGCTCTATAAATCTTAGTTGTTTTTGTGGGCTTTTTATTTTTGTTATCAAATTTACTCTTATAATAATGAGAATTTATGACCTAAAGTAAAAAAAAAATAGAGCCACAAAGTCCTTCTAATGCAAACTCATCATATCATATGTGAAGAAATAGACAAACAGGAAATTTAAGGCATTTTCTCAAAGGCACTGAGGTAAATGTGACAGGTTTACAAATTTGGGATTATAAATTCTTTCTCATGATACCTATTTCTCTTTTCATTCCACCAAATCAGCTAATGATGTTTTATCTTGTGTCCATACTCCTTTTGTAATAATTTATTCTCAGCTGAGAAGCTTTTTTTGTGTCTCCTTTTCTAACTGTATGTCTACTGGCCACATCTAGTCACTAGCCGCCACCACCAAATGGTCATACTAAATCGTCTATCAAAATATTTGGATGATGTTGATAGATGACTTTATTGTCTGTCACATCCAACAGAGGTAATAATTGAGTGTTTACAGAGGAGGAATTTCTGAATTCTAACTTCTGTTAACTTTTGAAGGTATAAAGATCAAATTCATCTTGTAAATGTAAATAGCGGTGCAATGAACATGGGTATACATATATATTTTTGAGTTAGTGTTTGTTTCTATAAATATCATATACTAGTTTTCTTTTAAATTTTTGAGGAATATTCATACTATTTTTTATAGTGGCTATACTAGTTTATCTTCCCATCAGCAGTGCACAGATATTTCCTTTTCTCTTCATCCTTGCCAACGCTTCTTTTTTTATTTTTTGATAATAGCTTGTCTTAACAGATGTGAGGTTAGATGTCATTGTGGTTTTGTTTTGCACTTCATCAATTTTAATATAATTTGTAACAAAAGCCAGTAGTTTCCATTTTAATATATAATATACATTCATACATGATATATTATATAATTATGAATATGATATACAAAATGTAGTTTATTAAATATTATTACAGACAATACACAGAGATAAAATAGTTTATAGAGCAAGAGATAGAAAACAGATAGCATTAAAATAGAAATTAACATAAAATATGCTAAAAATTCAAACCAAATATATTTTCTATTCTAAACAATATTAATGAGATAAACTCAACTTCTTAAATAAAAATTAGCTAAATAATGTCATTCGTCCATATATATTTCTGCCAGAAATACATCAAATATAAAATGTTTCATAAATTTTCATGCTAAAAGAATAACCAAAGAGTAAAGGAGCACTTATGGCATATAATTATATACTAAATATAGAAATGGAGCCTGTCCAGGCAGTGGCAGATAGAGCGTCTGTCTGAGACACAGAGGACCCATATTTGAAACCCCAAGGTCACTGGTTTGAGCACAGGCTCACCAGCTTGAGCATGGGATCATAGAGATGACCCCATGGTTGCTTGCCTGAGCCTAAAGATTGCTGGCTTGAAGCCCAAGTTGCTGGCTTGAGCCCAAGATCACTGGCTTAAGCAAGGGGTCACTGGCTCAGCTAAAGCCACCAAATCAAGTCACATATAAGAAAGCAATCAATGGGCCCTGGCCGGTTGGCTCAGCGGTAGAGCGTCGGCCTGGCGTGCAGGGGACCCGGGTTCGATTCCCGGCCAGGGCACATAGGAGAAGCAGCCATATGCTTCTCCACCTTCTCCCCTCCTTCCTCTCTGTCTCTTTCTTCCCCTCCTGCAGCCAAAGCTCCATTGGAGCAAGGATGGCTTGGGCACTGGGGATGGCTCCTTGGCCTCTGCTCCGGGCGCTGGAGTGGCTCTGGTTGCAGCAGAGTGACACCCCCGGTGGGCAGAGCTTCGCCCCTGGTGGGCGTGCCGGGTGGATCCCGGTCGGGCGCATGCGAGAGTCTGTCTGACTGTCTCTTCCCGTTTCCGGCTTCAGAAAAATACAAAAAATACAAAAAAAAAAAAAAAAAAGAAAGCAATCAATGAACAACTACCGTGTCACAATAAAGAATTGATACTTCTCATCTCTCTCATTCCTGCCTGTCCCTCTCTCTCTCTCTCTCTGTCTTACTTAAAAAAAGTAGAAATGTAAACACATATTTCAGGACCTCTATGGAGGTTTTTAAAGAAATACATTATTTCTTTGTCAATATGACCCATTTTTTGTGAACTCATGACAAATAAAGTGATTAAAATACAAGCAAGTATGTAAACTATTTGAATGTTTAAATTACTAACATTTATCAAGAAAATAGTAATGAAATCATATCCCTAATAATAAGAAATGCAATTTTATTTTTAATGGTCATGAAATACATTTTTTGGTAGGCCCCAAGGTAAAAATTAAATTAACTTTAAAATAAAAATGATGATAACAGTTTCCAACTGCAATGTGACAAGAGTAGAGATAATTAGCTGCAATTAAAGTTTGTATTTATAATAGAATTAATAAATCTAAAATAAATAAATTTAGACATAAGATAAAAATTTTACAAGTGCTTTAAACTTTATTTTAAGACATTTAAAAAATAATCAGCTATGAAAACAGTACTATAAGGAACCATATCTGAATATAACTGACATATCAGCACAAATTTGCTAGAGTAGTCTATATGTGGCTTGCTAATAGGTGGACAGAAATCAGTCTTTCCACTTCTAGTTTATTGTCCTTCCCAACACTGTTTGTGAAAAGGACTAGTGAAGAAGTCAGTGTCTTTGAAGGGAAAAACGGGTGTCTTAGTTCAGGCTCTAACAAACTACTATAAACTGTGGTGGTGGAGGGTGGGGGATTTTAAGCAACAGAAATTTACTTTCTCTCAGCTCTGGATGTAGAAAATACAATAACAGGGTAAACACATAGTCAGGTTCTGATGAGAGCCTACTTCTGGGTTACAGACTGTTGATTTCTCTTATACATTTTCACAAATGACAGGACAGTGAAAACAAGCAAACTCACTCTTGACTCCCATAAGGATACTACTAATCCTATTTATGTGGACTTTATTCTTATTACTTCATCTAATTTTAATTACTTCCTGAATGTCCCATCTTCTAATGCTCTCATATTGATGGGTATGGTTAATCACGTAGAGGGCAATGTAAAAATGACCTTGGTCAATGTAAGTCATGTGTGGTCAACATTCCAGTGCATTTACATAATTCATGCTAGTAAGGGGAGAATGATGTTATGTAGCCATTCACAATGAAGAATCACTGACAAATTCCAACAGCACCAGTCAAAAAAGACTTTGTTTTCTTTTATCATCCTTTGATAACCCAAACCTGAAAGAATTAAAAGCAACATCTAACGTACAGGGGGTGATGTGATTTAAAAAGAGTGAAGAATAATTATAATTATGTGTGGAAAAATAATTATAAGAAAAGGTTGATTTTGATTAGACTGGACTTGATAGTAACTTTAAGTAAGATTTTTAAATACCTGAGTATGTTTGGAAGCTATCTGAGATCTACCTAAGAAATCAGAAGGCATTGAAGACTATAGGCAGGGCTGAAGCACAGTAGTTGGGGAATTATATAGGTATTTTCTAAAGTGTCTATCAAATACAGGATCATTCAATGAAATGGTTATAAGGATATTGATTATTTTGAATCAGAAACAATTAAGTAGACAACTCTTAATATGTTATAATACCACAAATAAAAACAAACAAGAAAAAAGATATGATAGAAAATATTGATAATGTTAACCGAAAAGCAAAGTCCCTTATTAAATAAATTAAAAAGTAATCCTCATACACAAAGTGTATGAACAGCCAGATCAAAGAAAAGTGGGGATCATTACCCAGCAAATATACTACATACAGTAATGCTAGACTACTTCTGCAGATCACAAAATACAGAATTTCCTTGTTTGTATTTGAAAATATTTTTTAAGTTATTTAAAAAAAAACACTGTTATACAGTAGATGTCTATATACAATCAAAAGTTTAAAGACTTTCAAGTTAGATTGTAGGCAGAACTTTCACCTATCAAAATAATGCCTTGAGGCCCTGGCTGGCTGGCTGAGCGGTAGAGCATCACCTGGTGTGTGGAAGTCCAGGTTTGATTCCCAGTCAGGCACACAGGAGAAGCGCCCATCTGCTTCTCCACCTTTCCCCCTCTCTCTTTCTCTTCTCCTCCCACAGCCAAGGCTCCAGTGGAGCAAAGTTGGCGAGGGTGCTAAGGATGGCTCCATAGCCTCCGCCTCAGGCACTATAATGGCACTAGTTGCAAAAGAGCAATGCCCCAGATGGGCAGAGCATCGCCCTCTAGTGGACTTGCCGGGTGGATCCTGATTGGGCATATGAGAGAGTCTGTCTCTCTGCCTCCCCACTTCTCACTTTAGAAAAATACAAAATGAACAAATAAATAAATAATAACAGGATTTTTCATCCTTTTGAGTATGAATTCTTTTTTCTTCTTCATTTCCAATGGAAAGGAGGGGAGATAAACTCTCATATGGAGCCCAACAGAGATCTACCTGGCAACCCCCATCTGGGGTCAATGCTCTGCCCCATCTAAGGCCATACTGGCCACTGAACTATTTTTAACACTTGAGGTAAAGGCTCCACGGAGCCATCCTCAGCGCCCCAGCTGATGTGCTGGAACCAATCAAGCCATGGCAGAGAGAGAGAGAGAGAGAGAGAGAGAGAGAGAGAGAATAAGAAGGAGGAGGAGGAGGAGGAGGAGGGTTAGAAAAGCAGACAGTCACTACTCCTGTGTGCCCTGACCAGAAATTGAAGCCGGGACATCCACACACTGGGCCGATGCTTGACCACTGTGCCACCTGGTCAGGGCCTTGAGTATGGATTCTTGAGACACAAAGAATCCTAATCTGCAAACACATTAATCATGATGGAGGAAGTGATCAAGTGAAATACCTCTAATGTTTTATAATTTTTAACCAAATAAATAGACTTTCTAAATCCATATGAAGAATCTTTTGGAAGCCATATACTATCAAGCTAATGAAGTGTATTTGGCTCCTACCATGACTACTCTGTGGGCTAAAAGTTTCTCATGATGAATTGTACATTAAGTTGAGATTTTCAGTCCAAGAATGCTCTATTCCATCTTCAGTGTGAAACTGATAATGTAGTACTGGTGTTGCTGACTAAATTAATATGTAGGACTTGTGTTCCAATTTCTAGCGATAATTAAAGTATTCCTAAAATTTAAAGAAGATTATTTTCCACATATAATTATCAAAATACCTTTCTTGAGATTGATTCAGCAGCTTAAGAGAATTCAATGTATGTGTTGAAAATCAAATGTGATTGTTAAAAGTGAAATAACAGTGCCAAAGTACTATTTCCTAAAAGAGAAAATATATCATATAAGCTTTAGAGAATGGCAAGTTTTAAAAGTTGTTTGATTTCTTTTTATATAAAAAGGAAAGAAACTTAAAATGAAGAGTGGTAAAATTAATTCCATGATAATTCAAAAGGACCTAAATTTTAATAGCATCCAATTTTATGTGCCAAAGAGAAAATGGAAAAGACAAGAGAAAGAATGATAACCTCTATCTACCTAATAAATCTGAGTAAAAGCCAAGAGTAGTAGCTTCCTCAAGGGGATAAAATCTAGCTTGCTTCACTTTATCTGCCAAGAAGAAGGGGAATGAGAAAAGCAGAGAAAAGCATGTAACAGAAAGCATGTCTTTGAATAAAACTCATATGGTGTTTTTAGAATCCTTAATTCCACCAATAAGTACATTTTCTTAGCCAATTAAAATCAAAGGAAATGTTCCTGGCCAAGTATGTTAAAATCTCCTTTTCCATTACAACACATAGCCTTGATAGTTTTCCTGACTTGAGAAGGAACTATTTTTAACTAGAAAAATAATGAACATTTATTTCTCTTTATGTGATATCTTAAAATATTAAATATTTATAGAATATTTGTTTTTATGTGATATTTATATGATATTTTACCTTGTTCAGGAAAGACTTGATATAATTCCATCAAAATATTGATACCATTATTCTATGTTGATAATGATTAAGCATATTTTCTCTTTTCCAAAAAAACCCCCCAAAACATACCCTCTTTCTTTCTTGGTTCCCTATTAAGTAATTAAGCAAATCCCTTCAACTAATTATGTTTTAAAAAAGACTATCCATGCTGAAGTGGCTGCATCCTAGTTACGCATTTTGCTGGTATATTTTAAATTGCCACTGATTCTACTTTCTCTAACCATCAGTCACTTACAAACCAGATACACCTGAACCATTCTCCTTTATTTAGGATCATCATTCTATTTATCATCTTTACAAAAACTGAGCTTTAAAAGAAAATCTCTAAAAAAACATAAAAAAGTATGTCTCAGTAGACTGCTTATTTCACAGTTTTATGTCACAAACTTGTGATGTTTTCCTATCCTGATGAAAACTTTGGGAACGTAGGTATAATTATTATTTTTTGTGTGTGTATTTTTCTGAAGCTGGAAACAGGGAGACAGTCAGACAGACTTCCGCATGTGCTCAACCGGGATCCACCCGGCACGCCCACCAGGGGCTACGCTCTGCCCACCAGGGGGCGATGCTCTGCCCATCAAGGGCGCCGCTCTGTTGGGACCAGAGCCACTATAGCGCCTGAGGCAGAGGCCAAGGAGCCATCCCCAGTGCCTGGGGCATCTTTGCTCTAATGGAGCCTTGGCTGCGGGAGGGGAAGAGAGAGACAGAGAGGAAGGAGAGGGGGATGGGTGGAGAAGCAAATGGGCGCTTCTCCTGTGTGCCCTGGCCGGGAATCGAACCCGGGACTTCTGCACGCCAGGCTGACGCTCTACCACTGAGCAAACTGGCCAGGGCCATAATTATTAATTTATGTGAAATAAACTGATATTAAATAGACACGATTTCTAGAATTTTCTAAAAAAGCTTCAAGATATACTGCTCACAAAAATTAGGGGGTAATTTATTGCTTCATATTCATTTTGAAATATCCCCTAATTTTTGTGAGCAGTATATTTCATTTCCTTATACTGTTTGCAAATAGAGTTTTTGGAGTTAACAGCAGAGTATGGAAATTGAACATAAAAATTAAATGAAATCTTTATATTTTTATAAAGTTTCAAAATAAGAAGAGTATTAAGTCAATGTTACTATCTTCAAGGAATATAGAACATTATTTTCTTTTTTGCTATCTTCCCGCAGAATAAGTTTAAATGACTAAAGCAATGAGGGTTTCTCTAAACACCCTTTGGGATACTATAGTCTAATTCTAAACAGTTAGAAATTTTGGTAGGTGTGTAAACTCTCAAGGCATTTTTATGCATTGTTTCAGAAAATTGCTGTTCACAGATGACTTAATCAAAACCAGGTGCCATCTATAGAAGCAGATGATTGAAAAGTCATGCTGCGTTTTGCATAATATTTGCTACTTATTACTAGCCTAGATAATGTGTATTTATTTCCATGTTTCATTTTTCTGTATAATGATTTTACATAGCTTATAAATAGAATTACTGTGAACTATCTAATGATGACTAAAAGCAGAAGGATTTTTAGGTTGAAGTTAAATGCAATCAAGCAAGAATGATTAATTTTAAAAAATTTGCACCCTCAGTTAGTTTCCAAATAATATCAGCTTTTCTATTGTTTCTCTGATGTGACCCCTAATTGTCTTGAATAACAGAACTGATATTATTCAAAGTCATTTCAGAAGATAGTGAGCACAGGCCAGAAAACAAACATGTATTACTCTGTACTTCATGGACACACACAAATGTGTAGATACACACACATCTAAATGTGCAAAATATATTGACACACATAAATATATAAGTACATCTGTATTTACATGTTTAATTATCTTTCTATGTCAGCAATATTAATCACTATTATGTAGAAGCATTAAAGAGATGTAAGTTAAAATATAAGTTGGAGCTATCTCCTCATAAAATGGTAGAGTCATATAAATAGATAAGGATCCCCCAGGCAGGATTGCAGGAGTATGTTGATAATAAAAACTGAGGTACTTAGGAAAGATTTGTAGGTGAATTACAATAGAAAGAAAGGAAAATCAAGAAGAGTCTACAAGGAATTCAAAATAGATGAGACATAGGGTTAAGAAGGAATTTAGGAAACTGAGATCTAATGGCAGTTTGTTGCTAGTAATGAATAGATTTCAAGTGCTTGAATCTGAGCTTGTATCTGCATCAGTTACAGACATTACACAGGTTCCAAATGTCTCAATGCTTCATTTTCGTCTCTTGAAAAAAGAAAAACATATAATAATTATATTACAGATTTAAATTATGGATTAAATATGATCAAATTTAAATTCTTCTGCTTAAAACCATGTTATAATATTTTATTACATATGTCATTTGTCCTATAATTATATTTGTATAACAAATGTCAATTTGCAGTGATTCAAGGGAAAAATAAATTATAGTGGGAATAATAGTATAATATATTCACCTAAGTCTAGAAGAAATTAGCTTCTATTTAAATAGATTTCTGTCATATAAACTGTGTGATGCATTATTCTTATTGTAGATGTTTATCTTGTACTTCTTTGGTATTCAGCTCAACAATTGAACCTAGTAAAATATCCACATGTAAAAGGAAGGAGTAATAAAATTAAGTGTCACTACAATCTAAGTCATAAACAAAACATTTTACCAGTTTACTTTTTGTAGATACTATGTTAAAAGTTATTTTCAAAAAGTCATAGTTTATTCACTGAAAGTTCTTGTTTTGCTTTCCATATATACAAATTTGAGAGAGGTACAAGTCTTGGTCAGCGAATTATCTTATGTACTACATCACTATTGTAATTATGTTTCCTGCAAATTTGTGCCCCTACTATTATTACTTTGTCATTTTGTATGTCCCTAAAATATTGAATAATTAAGAAGAGTTAGGTCTGAATTTTTAGAGTAAGATGGGGGGAAGTGATGGGGAGAATTACTTAAACTGTTATTTAGCCATTTGTTTTATAAAATTATATTTATTAATTTATCATTATTATGAGTATTGAGATCTTCATCTATAAGATTATCTTTTAATAAAATCTCATGGTGTTTGTTTATACATACAGCCTAGAAAGGTCAAGCTTTTTGGAGACTTTCCCAGTTATATTTCAGAATCATATTATTTACCTGTTAAATGTCATTTTATTTTCAGGCTGAAAACCAACTTTATCCCTCCATTATATTAATGTAATGAATGAAATTAAAAATGCATCCTCAGATTACCGAGCTAGAGCAAAGGGTAGCATAATGCTACTATAAGTATAGATATAGAAGGTCAAATGTTTGCTTACTGCTGAGTTGTGTTATCACATAAAGTACAGAAAAATGAGTTAAGGCCATATATAAACAGTTAATAAGATTATGGTTTACATTCTACATCTAGTTTATTAATTAAGTTGACACGTACATAATATAAACCTTTAGCTCATGTTATCCATAGTAAAAATATTTTCAAACTTGTTTATTTCTATTACTTAAATTCACTATGTAATTATTCTATTCTCTAAGGCAGTACCTGGTCCCTACCGCCCACTAGTGGGCGTTCCAGCTTTCATGGTGGGCGGTAGTGGAACAATCAAAGTATAAATAAAAAGATAGATTTAACTATAGTGAGTTGTTTTATAAAGATTTATTCTGCCAAACTTAGCGAAAATCTGACATAAAGTACTTGGTAATTATTATTATATGCTTTAACTTGCTGTAACTCTGCTTTATAAATTTTATTTTATTTATTTTTTTCTTTTTCTGAAGCTGGAAACGGGGAGAGACAGTCAGACAGACTCCCGCATGCGCCCGACCGGGATCCACCCGGCACGCTCACCAGGGGCAACACTCTGCCCACCAGGGGGTGATGCTCTGCCCCTCCCGGGCATTGCTCTGCCACGACCAGAGCCACTCTAGCACCTGGGGCAGAGGCCAAGGAGCCATCCCCAGCACCGGGCCATCTTTGCTCCAATGGAGCCTTGGCTGCGGGAGGGGAAGAGAGAGACAGAGAGGAAGGAGGGGGGGTGGAAAAGCAAATGGGTGCTTCTCCTATGTGCCCTGGCCGGGAATCGAACCCGGGTCCCCTGCACACCAGGCCGACGCTCTACCGCTGAGCCAACCGGCCAGGGCCATGCTTTATAAATTTTATAAAGTAAAGTTACTTCCCTACTTTATAAATCACCATTACTGTGGAACCGGTGGGCAGTTAGAAAATTTTACTACTAACAGATACAAAAGTGGATGGTAAGTATAAACAGGTTGACTGCTCTAAGGTATTATAACATCATACAGTAGCATGTATTATCAGTTTAATACCATATTTTATTTATATATAAACATCATTTATTACATTTTTATATTGTATTGAAAATAAAATCTGGCAGAATTATATTGAGAATAAAATTAGAAACAGTGAATTTCAAATTCACATTTTATTGCTGTGCACATTGAAAATATCAGGAATCATGAATAGTGGATCTTTGTGAGGGCCGTGAATGTTTTAGCAGGGTGCCATGTTTAGATACCAGACATTTCTATTTTGACCAGCTCTGTCAAATAAAAGTGTCTATAAATATTCCATGTGTTGATCAACATACAGCTTTCTACAATCTCAGATGTTAATTTATGCCTACTGGTTAGACTGCTTTAGGTGAATACATTACTAGACTCTTGATTATAATCATTAAATTTAGCAACCTCATTTTTACCTGTGCAATGGAGTATAGGTATCATATGTTGGGCAAACAGTGTGTTAGGCTTGCTCACTTGTACCTTGTCTGATTGGTGCATGAGTATGGGGTAAACCTAAAACCTAGTGTGTATAGTTTATGTAAGGTGCAGGTGCTTGCCCTCAGGGCAGCAGACTGTAGATTGCAGATTGTCCCCTGCCAGTGGGAGGGCCATTATTTGCTATTGTTTTCTTGAGAAGGGGTTTCCCCATACTTGTTTGCTCATCAACGTGGGGAGAGAGAGAGAGAGAGAGAGAGAGAGAGAGAGAGAGAGAGAGAGAGAAGCGGTATTCCTTGCCTGTTTGCTGGTCCACCACTGGGAGACTCTAATTAACGACATGGCCCACCATTTTCTGACTCTACAGTTCTTTACCATCTGCCCGAATCAAATGTGGACCTGCATGGCCACAGCCAGTGACCTTCCATCATATATAAGCAATCAAACTAAAAACCAAACAAACATATATTAGGTGACATAGCACATTTATGTGTTTAGAAGAAATTTAATGTGGAAATAATGCTTTTATATTATTTGAACAACAAAATTTAAAAAGTTTTTAAAAATGATGTATTTAGAAAATTAATAAGAACTATTTAATACTCCCTCTGTGAACTGTATAAATAGTTATTGATGTCAAATAGATTATTAATATGATTTGTTTATTTTATATCTATATAACAAGGTATTAAGATTAATAACAGTAAAAGACATATACAAGAGCACAAGATCTATAATGTTTCTTAAATATAGGTACATTCTCAAAGGACCTCTTGAGAAATTGCTGCCAAGTTAATACTTTTTTGTGAAGTTGGTAAAGTGCCAGAATTTTAAGTTAATTACTATTTTAAAAACACGATATCGATATCCAGTCTCATTATAAACTCCTATGAGTTATGATTTCAGCATATTAATTTTGGGAGGAGTGAAATTCAGCCCATAACAATACCTCTTCCATAATCATCAGGTAAATACATACAAGAGAATGGAAAAATAATTTATAACATTAGTCCATAATGACATGTTAAAATTAGGTTTTAGTACTCTATTTATACAATTTAGTTATAATGCCTTTATAATTTAAAGGTGCATTGTTTATTTGTGTGTGCACAATGATCAGAGAGATCACACTGTATTCTCACAGTTTACTGTGTTATCTTATAGAGTTTATTGTGTGAAAACTAAGTTGTTATAAAGTTAAAACCTAATAATATATAATAGTTTTTTTTAAAGCCTGATACATTTAATATTTTCTAACAAATATAATTTCTTGTCTTTAAATTCCAAGGTGTGTGTGTGTGTGTTTAAATTATTTAACTAAGAAAAAAATAGCAATCAAACCACTACTCAAAACATAACTGCATTAAAATAAAAGAAAAAACTCATGGACATGGACAACAGTGTGGTGATTGTTTATGGGGGGTTGTGGGAGGATTTGGAGGGTAGAGGGGAGATGAATGGTGATAGATGGACTTTGCTTGGGGGATGAACACACAATACAGTCTACAGAGATATGCTGTACAATTGGGCACCTAAAACCTCTATAATTATTTATCAGTACCACCTCAATACATTCAATAAAAGAAACATAATTGCATTTTATTCTCTTTTAATACCACAGGGAAAAAAAGGCCCTGAACTTTCTGTCATTACTGAACATCAATATATTTTTAAATTGATAATTTGAGATTAGTTTGCTTTGTCAGTTAGGACTGAAGGCCAAGAAATTGAGAAATGACTATAGTAGGCATATGTAAGTATGTGTATATGTGTGTGTGTATACTGTAAGTATATATGCAAACTATTCATCTAGCTGTATCTGTATTTAATCTATATCTATATATCTCTTAATAAGTAAGGAAACAAAGAGGAAATCAGCATATTAACTTTCAAATATCAGTCTTTATCTGACCCAAAATATAATGTTCCATAATTTATGAGTAAGATTCAATAAGATTATAGAGTATACTTTTTTTTTTTTTTTACAGAGACAGAGAGAGAGTCAGAGAGAGGGACAGACAGGGACAGTCAGGAACAGAGAGAGATGAGAAGCATCAATCATCAGATTTTCGTTGCGACACCTTAGTTATTCATTGATTGCTTTCTCATATGTGCCTTGACCAAGGGCCTTTAGCAGACTGAGTAACCCCTTGCTCAAGCCAGAGACTTTGGGTTCAAGCTGGTGAGCTTTTGCTCAAATGAGCTCATCAGAGCTTTTGCTGGTGAGCTTGTGCTCAAGCTGGCGACCTCGGGGTCTGGAATCTGGGTCTTCCACATCCGTGTTCAATGTTCTGTGCCACCACCTGGTCAGGCTATAGGGCATACTTAATGTTAGCGCCTCAAGCTGTTGGACATGTTCCCAAGAAGAAAAAAAGAAATGTGAACTCTGAGCAGAGCCCTGCACATAACAAAGTATTTATAAATGTTTGTTAAATACACAGATCTTCAAGAGTCACGGTGATGCTGGTAGCCAGTTTCCCAGGAACCTGCCCTGTAATTAGCTATAGCTAATTAAAACCTGCTTTTTTCCCATCTCTGTTGAGAAGGGAAAAAAGCTAGAAATAGTTTAAATGAAATACTTACAAGAGGAAAAATGCCAAATAAAGCAATCCAATAATCTAGTTTATCTTATGCTACCCAAATCCTCTTCATATTTTAAAGGACAACTATTCCCAGGCATTGAGAAATGAGAGAAAAAAAAAATTTATAGGTGGGGTGAGATGGCTGGAAGAAATTTGAAATATGTGTCATAATATTCTGCACTGTTCCTGATTCAGCTACTATATTCAATTCAACAGTAGTGTGCATGTGTTTGCTCTTTGCCTTATTTGATGACAGGAAGCTGAGGTATCTCTGGAATAAGGAATGGAGAAGAAGGAAGAGGAACATCTTCAAACCTTTAAATTAATTATATTATTTTTATAACATGAATTAGGTTTGTTTGCTATAGCCCTGACTGAAAACTTATCAGTAATCATCAGCCATTATTTAGTAAACATAAGGGCCATTTGTTACTGTTATTCCAGATGTGGAAAGTAATGACTTTATCTTTAAAGCAGCACTTGTTACCATGAGCAAATTATCACAGGGAATTTCCAAGATATAGATCAATTTGTGAGTTGGTGGCAGTAAATTAGAATGCAATACAATATAGAACAAAGTGTCAATGGCAACAAGTGTACATATCTGCCTTTTTATCAGTTTCTTTTTAAGTGAGTAAAAAGACCTGGAAGACCAGATCTCTAGCAAAGAGAGAGGAAAATTCTGCATAAAATATACAGAGTAAATTGTGAACTTGGATGCACAAAGGGACACATCATCTGTTGAGGTCTTTCCAAACTTGAACGTATGCAGAAGCTTAATCCAATTTTAGGTTTTTAAATAATGTATAAATTATATTTAATTAATCACATAAGGCTATTTCAGTAATTCTCATTTATGTATTTTATCTATAAAAATGATGAATTTAGGAAGCAAGCATTCAAGTCACTTATTTTCTGTTCTAATCTTGTTGTTTAAACAGATGAAGGGAATCAAAAGTAAGTCAACACAGAAAATTTATCTCTCTCTGTGTAAGGAATCAAGACTTAAGAAAAAAAAAAAGGAGTTTTGTTAGAGGAAAACCATGTATATAACCAAGATTTCTTAAAAAGTGCAGTTAATGAATCAACATTAAAGATACAACCATGGAAATGAGTAACTCCAGACAGAGAAAAGAGTCTTTGCAGGAGCTAAACATCTATGATTGGATAGATTATTTATTCACATGGCCATCAAAGGTAAAACAATGGTTAAAATATAAGGAAAAAAAGAAGACCATGGCCCTGGCAGGTTGGCTCAGTGGTAGAGCGTCGGCCTGGCGTGCAAAGAGTCCCGGGTTCGATTCCCGGCCGGGGCACACAGGAGAAGCGCCCATCTGCTTCTCCACCCCTCCCCCTCTCCTTCCTCTCTGTCTCTCTCTTCCCCTCCCGCAGCCGAGGCTCCATTGGAGCAAAGATGGCCCGGGCCCTGGGGATGGTTCCTTGGCCTCTGCCCCAGGTGCTAGAGTGGCTCTGGTCGCAACAGAGCGACACCCCGGAGGGGCAGAGCATCACCCCCTGGTGGGCAGAGCATTGCCTCCTGGTGGGTGTGCCGGGTGGATCCCAGTCGGGTGCATGCGGGAGTCTGTCTGACTGACTCTCCCCGTTTCCAGCTTCGGAAAAATACAAAAAAAAAAAAAAAAAAAAAAAAAAAAAAAAAAAAAAGGAAGACCATGATCAAGAAGTTAAAACTTTGAGATAATGAAGGAAATAATCTGGGGTTAACCAGTGACAGAAGAATATCCTGTAGAACATCTGTTCTTCAATCACAATTTCTAAAGATTTTCTTTTCTTTTCTTTTAGATTATTATTATTAAAACAAAATTTATGCTCACTAGTTTTCAGAACAATTTTTACCACACCTTTCTCATTCCTGAGTTCTCTATTTGATTCACTTTAGGTAGATTAGTTTTGCCTTTTGATAGTTTTATACATTTTCTCTATTTTTAAAAGTATCCATAAAAATTAGAATTTTAGATAAGCAATTATGTTCTTTCAGATCTTTGGATATAGCATTCTCTTAATATCTGGCTACCAAATTGCTTCAGGAAAGTCAAGAGTCAGTTTAATTACTACTCTTACATAAAGGAATCAATCTGCTTATCACAACCCCACTTCCTCCATATACTATTAGCTATTGCATTCTGGACTTTTATCATGATGTGTCTAGGAATGAATTTATTTATATTGATTCTGCCTTAGATTTTTTGGGATTCATGGAATTCTGTATTGGTATCTTTAATCAATACTGGAAAATTTGCAGACATTGTCTTTATATTTTGCCTTTGATCTCCATTTAATATTCATTAGACTCTTGCTCTATCCTCTTTTATCTTGATTAATATTTTGTATTTTATATTTTTTATTTCTGCCACACTGCAAACTGACATTTAAATTTAAAATTTTCTCTTCAGCTGAGAAAAGAAAAATAGAAGAAATTGTTTTGATTTTGGGTTTGATGATTAGTTTTTAGATGTAATATTAAAAGTAAGTTTATTAGCCTGATCAGGCAGTGGCACTAATGGATAGAGCATCAGCCTGGAATGCAGAGGACCCATGTTCAAAATTCCAAGGTTTCTACTTTGAGCACAGGCTCACCAGCTTGAATGCAGGGTTGAGTGTGGGATCATAGACATGGCCCCATGGTCATTGGCCTAAGCTCAAAGGTCGCCGGCTTGAAACCCAATGTTGCTGGCTTAAGCAAGGTGTAACTTGTGTGACTGGATCCCCTGGGTCAAGGTACATATGAAAAAGCAATGAACAACTAAGGTGCCACAACATAAGTTGATATTTCTCATCTCTCTCCCTTTCTTTCTATCTCTCTCTCTCATTCCTTGCTAAAAATAATAAATAAATAAATAAATACATGAAATATACTTTATTAAAAAACTGATATTTGTAATTTTTAAAGATATTTTTAAGACACATAATATTCAAGTCAAAGGTGAGAAGAAAATATTTGTAAATCACATGCCAGGTTAGCAGCGTTTTACCTGACTATATAAAGAACACTTAAAAGCAACAGTAAGAAAATAAAACACCCACCTAATACAAAAATAGATAAATGTTATGAATAGACATTTTACCAAACACAATAGATAGATGGCAGATATGCATATGAAAATATTCTCAAGATCATTGCCTTTAGGTAGATGTAATTTTAACCAATTATCTGATACCTTGGCACACTATTAGAATAGATCCAGAATCCAAAAAGACTGAAAATATAAAATCTGGTAAGCACAATTCATTACTACTTGAAATGAAAAATGATACAGCTACTTTCGAAGGATTGTTTGGTAGTTTTTTAGAAAATTAAACATAGCTTTGCTATACAAATTATCAGTCATGCTCTTAGATAATCAAGTTAAGTAAAAATTTATTTTCGCATTAAAACTTGTGTGTGCATGTTTATACAAAGTTTATTCATAAAATTAGAAACAATTAAGTTATCTATATATTAGTGGACAGAAACTCTATTACATTCATTCAAGTATAACTACTTATGGATAAAACAGAACATTTTGTTGATTCATTCAATACTATGAAAAGCAGTTTACATGGATGTTTTTAAGTGGTAATAGTCAGAAACAAAAGACTGTAATTGAATAATTCCATTTGTATGACATTCTACAAAAGGTAAAAGTAGAGGGACAAGAAATAAATCAGTAAGTGCCATGAACTGGGAGAGGGAGTGGTAGAATGCAAAGAGAGCACACAGGGTAAGGCTTAGTTGATAGAACTATTCTGCGTGGTTGTTTAGTGAAACATTCATCACTCAATATTTTCACCAAAATGTAAAGAACTACATTACGAACAGTGAAATGATGCATGCAAATTTTTAAAAAAATCAACCACAAGCATGGAGATCCCACGATGGAATTTAAACTGTAAATATAATACCTAAGTATATGGCAAATATTCTATTATCTCATTGAAGTGATTACAATGTCAACCTAAGAAATGTCCAAACCAGTAGGGATTTTTATGAGTTTATTTGAGCCAAGCTAATGACAATTGCTTGGACGCAAAATCTTAACAGTTTGAGGAAATGCTCTAGGAAATGGTGCTTTTACTACTTATTTTATACATCAGAACCAAAGGGCAAGACCTAAGGGAATTAACGTGAAATCCATTGGTGTTTGTTCAGGGAAGCAGAAGAAAACAAAGGGGGGAAATCTTTGGGATTGGATAAAAAGTAAAAATGTATACTCATTCTTCTTTTTCATAGGCAGGCATAAGATAGTTAACAGTTATTAATAATATTGATAATAATAACAATTGAGAGGTTTGTTCTTTTTTTTTGCTCTGGTGGAGTGGTTTAACACCAGGAGGCAGGTAAAGACCACTCTTACACTTCAAAGGCTCATTATCAGGTACGTTATTGTAGATGCAAAAGACAACAGACAGGCTCAATTAAAGTAAACATGGACCTTTATTAGGGAAAACTACTGCCCCAGGACATGACTACCAAACATGATTTGCATTTTAGTTAGAAAGTTTTAATTTCAGACTATCCTATGTGAGTACTATAGGTCTCTGATTTTGCAAAGGTCACCATGCTGACCTCTCTTGAGCTTGTCAGTTTTAGTATGTGGCCTTTTTTTTTTTTTGTATTTTTCTGAAGCTGGAAATGGGGAGAGACAGTCAGACAGACTCCTGCATGTGCCCGACCGGGATCCACCCGGCACGCCCACCAGGGGCAACGCTCTGCCCACCAGGGGGCGATGCTCTGCCCCTCCGGGGCGTAGCTCTGCCGCGACTAGAGCCACTCTAGCGCCTGGGTCAGAGGCCAAGAAGCCATCCCCAGCGCCCGGGCCATCTTTGCTCCAATGGAGCCTTGGCTGCAGGAGGGGAAGAGAGAGACAGAGAGGAAGGAGGGGGGGTAGAGAAGCAAATGGGCGCTTCTCCTATGTGCCCTGGCCGGGAATCGAACCCGGGTCGCCCCCCCCCCCCGCCCCCCACGCACGCCAGGCCGATGCTCTACCGCTGAGCCAACCGGCCAGGGCCATGGCCTCTTTTTCATCCACAAGGAAAAGGAGCTGACCTAATTAAAATTAGAAAATAGTGTTTTGACTAAAATCTATAAGGCTAATGTCAAAAGGAACTGAACATAAACACTGTATGCTAGCAAGTAAAGTTGTTTATTATCAACTTTATGGGGTTCATTTATGAAACCATTTTGCATGTAGAAAAAATGAGTTGATTACATATAGTGGGAGTTAAAAATCTTATCATTTTTAACTCCCGCTATATGGGAAAGAGAAGTTATGATATACAAGGAAAAAATGCTAGGGTGAACTCTAGAGTGGATTAGATCAGAGACATCAAATTATTTAATACAAATGTAAGAATAAAGAGTGTAAAGCCAGGAGGGAAGACCAGGGCCACCATCACAGCAGCCTGGCCCATGCAGGTTCGCATTGGATTCGGACAGTTGGTAAAGAAACAACGGAGCCACAAACTGGCGGGCCATAGTCTTAATCCTAGCTTGCACCTGGCGGGCAAGTAAAAACACACACTGGGCTCCAAAACCCAATCACATTCAGTGCTCACAAAGCTACTTATTTATCCGAGTTTCCTAGAATCAAAGGTTTCTAGCTCACCAGACTTATTCTCCTCAGTTCCCCATCTCCTTCCTTCTCTAGCGTCAAACTGCACAAACTGGCATCTCACTCAGCACTCTGCCATCTTGGCTGCTTCTCCTGGCCTACTTCATGTGGCCTCCTTCTGCTCTCTGCTCTGCTCTCTCCTCTAATCATCCCAGGAACCAAGAAGACAAACTCCATTCTGCCCCCATTTTATACTGTAGCTTCACAACCTCTAATCCAATATACAAAATAGGGAAGTCTCCTGTAGAGTCACTTCTCTGAGGCATGATTGGATTGCACCACCCCACATCAAAAAGGGTGGGAAAGGCTCAATCCCAAAACCAAGCCCCAGGCTACGGGGATTCTGCCTGCCCACTGCCTGCCCCCAACACACATTAATATCACCTGGGCAACGGCCTCCTCATGGGCAGCGTCATATTTAACAAAGTGAGCATAATATACTTTATCTGCCCAACAAAGAGATAATTATAAGTATGTAAGAATATATAGGTTAGGATGTATACATTATTTCCAGATAGTCTCTGCTGATAGGACTGCAGTCTTGACCAGTTGGCTCAGTGGTAGAGCATTGGCCTGGGATGTGGCAGTCCCGGGCTCAATTCCTGGTCAGGGCACACAAGAGAAGTGACCATCTGCTTTTCCAACCTCTCCCCCCACCCCACCTTGCCTCTCTCTCTTCCCCTCCCACAGGCATGGCTTGAATGCTTCAAACAAGTTGGTTCCAGGTGCTGATGATGGCTCTATTGGGCAAATGAGTTTGTGAAATTTGTATTTTTTTAGTTTGCTCACTTTTATTGTTAAAAAGTGGTGATGTGCAGCCACCTGTGTGCTTGCCCTCACAGCAGAGCAGTTGATTGGAAATTGTGGATTTCATTCCTGCTTGGGAGGGGCCATTGTTTTGCTAATGTTTGATGGAGGAGGGGTCTTTGTGGGCCCAGACAGTTTTGTATGGAAAGTAGAGAGAAAACAGAGTGCTGAAGAAGAAGCCAGTTTTGCAGATGAGAGAAGAAAGAGAGGAGGCAGAAAGAAGCCATGTTTGCAGAGGGAAAAAAGGAGTGCAGATGTGGAACTGGAGTTGAGGGGCTTTGCAAGCTCCACTGTGACTGTGACTGGGCCTTTGATTCTAGGAGGAACTGGAGAAGATTCTCCAGGTTGTGGAACTGGAGAATGCATCAGGGCTTTGGGAGCTCTAAATAAAAGGGAAGTGCTTTTCCTGCCTATTTGCTCATAGGCAAGGGTGAGACTTTAATAAAGGAATGCCCACCAGTTTTTGGCTCCACTGTTTCTTTACCATCTGCCCGAATCCAATGTGAACCTGCATGGCCGCAACGATGGTGGCCATTGGCCTTACAGGCTCCATGGCCTCTCTTCAGGCACTAAAATAGCTCAGTTGCTGAGCAACAGAGTGATGACCCAGATGGGCAGAGAATCACCTGGTAGGATGGATCCCAGTTGGAGTGCATGCAGGGGTCTGTCTCTCTGCCTTCCTGCCTCCCCACTTCTCACTTAATAAAAATAAATAAATAATAAATAAAAAGTAGTGACACCTAGTAACAACAAGAAAACCTATACTCATATTCTTATATCTAAATACCATTTTTAAATAAAGGGAACCAGAAATTCTTAGAGATGGTTAATTCTAAAGAAGGAACAAGTAAAATACATCATTAATCTGGAGTAGTTTATAGTAAAGAAATGTTCCAAAAAACAGAAAAATATGTGTATGTAACTTTTCTCCAAACAATAAGTATCTCAATACATTCATTTTGGACTTCCTCTTGGCTATGACAGTTTCTGAATTAGGTTTCCACTCATAAAACTGAAAAGAATTATGAGACTGATTAAATAATATAGTATTGGATTATAACCCAAAAGGTGAAATAAGTGTAGATTAGTCAATATTAATATACAGGAATTATTAAATAAATTGATAAGCAAGAAAAATGTCTGTCTTCTAGAACAACTCCAAATAATTTATATAGAAAATCACTCACTCCAGGTCTTGGACCTAGTTCCTCTTTTCCTCAATACTGCTGGTTGGACTTAGTGACTTGATTCCAAAAATAGACTATAGAAAAACGGGAAATACTACATTGTCTAGATTCTTAAGGCTAACACTGCTCATGGTAAATCAAGTTGATATCATCTATCTCCTGGCATTATGTGATAAGGACAGCATGTCAGCTTTGTATTGGTAGTATAATTCCCACATCAGACAAAACTCAAATCAAAGGATATTTTATGAAATATTTGATTAGTATGTCTCAAAACTGTCAAAGTCACCAAAAACAAGAAAAATCTGAGTGACAATTATATCTAAGCATAGCCTGCCAAGGTGTGACAACTAAAAGTAACATAGTATTTAATCTTAATGACTTCCTAGAACAGAAAAGTACATACCAGTTAGGTCTGAATAAAGTATGGAGTTTAGTTAAGAGTAATAGTAATTAAGAAACCAGTTTTGCTTTCTTAAATTTGAAAACCTACCATGGTAATATAAGATACTAACAATAAGAGAAATATAGGTTTCAGAGAACAAGAAGAGTAGGATATTACTGGATCTTAAAACAGCAAATGATCTTTGTTTAATATCTTGTTTAAAGGTTTGTTGACTCTAGACATTATGACCCATTGAGAATCAAGTTGGCTTAATTTTTAAATTTGTTTATATAGGTTTTTGAGGGACATATTTCTACAGTTTATCTGAATTGACCTTCTGCTCAAAGCTACAACACACAAACACTTCAAAACTTAACCTTCTGACCCAAAATCTCCTTTTCTCAGCACAGAAAAAACAGTATATTTATCAGTTTGAAATCCAACATTTCTAACCAGTTCGTTATTTTCTGAGTTGTCTATTAACCTGCCTATACCTAGTTTTTAGGATGGAGTTAAAGTGCAGATTTTTAAAGTGAAGATAATATAGGATAAAAGTAACATAAAATAAGTGAATTTTTAGAGGCTCTAGAAATCTCCAAATTAATTTTCTTTGTTTTATGAATGAAGAAATGAAAAAAAACAGATTGAGAACATACATAACAAAAGTTCTTATCATAGTGTACATTCTAGTTTTTAATATGTGTTCATTCTAATTGCTTTATAATATTTGAATATATAATTTCAGAAATTAGAATCATTTTAAAAATAGGAGGCTTAGAATAATGATACTAATAATCATTGAAAGACAGCTTTATAGAGCCAGATAATTCTGAAATCACTATTTATTGTATCAGTTTATAAATATGAGAGAAAATACCTATTCCAATTTTTATATGTTTTACAGGTACATAGTTACTGAATAAGGAAGAAAGAATAAAAATTTACAGAAACACATTTTGTGGGAAGATACAAATACAAATGAGCTGAATTACTAATGTAATTTTTCTTTTGTATTATATTATTGTCCTTTGAAATGCATTTGTTAGCATGCTCATTCTTATAATCTTCCTTGTTGATAATGTCTGCAAAGTAAAATATAAAAACAAAATGAAAATGAGCTTTACCTTTTACTCTACCTTTATTTGTGTATGCTTTATTCTCTTCTATTATGAAGTAGGGAGGGGGAAAGGCAAGATGAAAAGGTATTATATGTAATGCTGAGTGGCAGACTTTGGCACAAAAACTCTCAAGTGGTATAATGCAACCTACAGAGAGATTAAATGCATTAGGATATATTTATATTGACAAAGGAGTCTTTTTTCTTGCAGTATTTAGAATTATTCTGTTGTGACCCACAGAACAAATTACTGTTGTCTGACCTCACTGAAACAAGGATCGAAGGAAGTACATGCAGTGGGGCTGATGTAGTAGAGGTTCTTTAACCACAACACCCCTGGGGTTCGACCATACCATCCCCTATTTCCTAGACTGCTACATTTTGTCATCTTGCTCCAGAGCTCTTTTACTATGAGACAGGAAAGGAGAAGATTTTAAATAACATATTATCTTCTGAAGAGTTAAGATTACTGAATAAAAGAAAGAAACTCATACAAACTGAAATAAAGCTTGTGTACATGTTGCAGCACATTCAGCCAGTGGTATGCATTATAAAGAAGGGAACTTTCTCCCCCTCATTTTATATTCTGTTATACTCCCCACTTAGTATACCTATGCAACCAGTTGTTAATGGGCCTCCCACTTCAATCATCTCTTTCTCTGAAAGTATATATTTTATTAAAAACACATACTAAATTCTGTCTTAAAAAAAAGACATATAGCCCTGGCCGGTTGGCTCAGTGGTAGAGCGTCGGCCTGGCATACAGGAGTCCCGGGTTCGATTCTGGCCAGGGCACACAGGAGAAGCGCCCATCTGCTTCTGCACCCCGCCCCCTCTCCTTCCTCTCTGTCTCTCTCTAACCTGTCCTGCAGCCGAGGCTCCATTGGAGCAAAGATGGCCCGGGCGCTGGGGATGGCTCCTTGGCCTCTGCCTCAGGTGCTAGAATGGCTCTGGATGCAACAGAGCGACGCCCCAGAGGGGCAGAGCATCGTCCCCTGGTGGGCATGCTGGGTGGATCCTGGTCGGGTGCATGAAGGAGTCTATCTGACTGCCTCCCCGTTTCCAGCTTTGGAAAAATGCAAAAAAAACAAAAAAAAAGAAGACATATATACTTTATGTATATATGCATTATATGTTTTATAATGCATTGCTATTTCTTATGGATTACAAATGTCTTAAAACAGCAGTGTTTTTCTTATAATATATAGTATCATCTATAGATTTATTTCTATTAATATTCATTATGGACTTATTAGGTGGAAAAATTATAATGTGATTGTCTTGGATCGGGTACATTAGATATGATTTTTCAAACATTTCTAAGGTTAGGAGCAACTTTGTTGTAAAGTCTTATTTTAAATATAATGTCAACCATTTTTATTTCAAACTAAATAAACTCAACTCAAAAAAATTGCAAAATAATTTATCCGCAATGAAAATGTAAGAACTTTTAGTCCTCCTTAAGTCCTTCCCGTCACTACTGCTGAGCGGGCGGTTTTGTATTCTCTTAGAATAACGAAAGTGATCTTTGGTAATTTTTCTAATAGCTAATAAAGAACCAAATCTTACACACCACCAGACAGCTTAAAAGCTAAGCTCTTTAATTGTTGTTCTTAATATTCCATTTAATATTTTATTGCTGAATGCAGTCAGGAGGAAAGCTCTGGTTTGTAATTTTCATTTTGAAGTATACTTTTGGATTTTATTCTTACCAAATTGATTTTGCAAGAAATTTGTTTCAGGCACTTTGTTCAGAATCTTTAAATTAAATAACAATGTTGAGAAAAACATCTATACTGATTAGTAGTCATGGGAGTTATTCACGGCTAAAATTGTGATATCTGAAAGCTTTTTCTCACCCTTATAAAGACTTTAATGAAAGGTTTTGAAAGTATTACAGTTTGGGATTACTAGTGAGAAGATTTTAAAAAGTTGTACCTGCCTAAAAAAATTATATAGGTTTCAAGTGTATGATTCTATATTACATCATCTGTGTTTTGTATTGTGTGTTTACCACCCCAAATCAAGTCCCTTTCCATGACAATATATCCCCTCCTTTCTCTCTGTAGTCACCTCACCGTACTGTTGCCTGTGTCTATGTGGATTTTTTTTTTTTGCTTAATCCCTTTACGTTTTTCACAGTCCCCCAAGACCCTCCCATCTGATGCTGTCAGTATGTTCTCTGTATCAACAGTTTGTTTCTATTTTGTTTGTTAGTTTATTTTGTTCATTAGATTCCATAGATAAGTGAAATCATATGGTATTTGTCTTTATATGACTGGCTTATTTCACTTAGCATAATAACCGCCAGGCCCATCCATGCTGTTTCTAAGGGTGGGATTTCCTTTGTTTTTACTGCTGAGTAGTATTCCATTGTGTAAATAAATGTACCATTGTTTTTTTATCCATTCATCTACTGATAGACACTTGGGCTGCTTCCAAATTTTAGCTATTGTAAATAACTCTGCAGCGAACATAGGAGTGTATATATTCTTTCAAATTAGTGTTTAAGGCTTCCTCAGATATATTCCCAAAATTGAATTCCTAGATCATTAGACAGATTTATTTTTAATTTTTTGAAGTAACTTTATACTGCTTTCACTGGCTGCACCAATCTGCATTTCTGCCAATAGTGCATGAGGATTCCCTTTTCTCCATACCCTCCCACCTCCTTTTGTTTGCTGATTTGTTGATGATAGCCATTCTGGCAGGTGTGAGATGTTATCAAATTGTGGTTTTAATTTGCATTTCTCTGATGATTAGTGACATTGAGCACTTTTTTTCTTTTTTCTTTTTTTTTTGTATTTTTCCAAAGCTAGAAACGGGGATAGACAGTCAGACAGACTCCACATGCACCCGACTGGGATCCACCCGGCACGCCCACCAGGGGGCGATGCTCTGCCCCTCCGGGGCATCGCTCTGTCGTGACCAGAGCCACTCTAGTGCCTGGGGCAGAGGCCACGGAGCCATCCCCAGCTCCCAGGCCATCCTTGCTCCAATGGAGCCTCGCTGCGGGAGGGGAAGAGAGAGACAGAAAGAAAGGAGAGGGGGAGTGGTTGAGAAGCAGATGGGTGCTTCTCCTGTGTGCCTTCGCTGGGAATCGAACCCTGGACTTCTGAACGCCAGGCTGACGCTCTACCACTGAGCCAACCGGCCAGGGCCGAGCATTTTTTTTAATTTAAGAAAAAATAGCACAATCTGAGACAATTAGGATAAAATGTGTTTTGATATGAATATATTGCATTAAATTAAAAACAATATGAAAAATATTCATATATTTTTCTGGGTCTAGGTGAGTAGGGTTTTAGTACACTCAGGCTGACAGAACAAAATACCACAGCTTATGTTACTGTTACAACACAAATATATTTTCTTAGAGTCCTGGAGGCTGAAAGTCTAAGATCTAAATGCCAGTAGAGCTAGTTTCTCCCGAGTTTTCACTCGTTGGCTTGCAGATGGGTACTTTCACATTGTGTCTTTACATGTGTTCTTCTCTGTGCACATGCATTTCTGTCATCTCTTTCTCTTCTTATAGGAACACTAGTCTGGCCCTGGAGGTTGGCTCAGTGGATAGAGTATTGGTCCAGCATATGGGTGTCTCAGGTTTGATTCCCAGTCAGGGCACACAAAAGAAGCAACCATCTGCTATTTTCACCTTCTCTCTCACCCTTCTCTCCCACTTTCCTTCCTGCAACCAGTGGCTCAGTTTGTTCCAGTGTTGGCCCCAGGCACAGAGGATACCTCAGTCCAGGCATATCAGCCTCATGTGCTAAAAATAGCTTGCTTGATTCTAGCATTGACTCCAGATAGGGGTTGCCAGATAGATCCCGGTTGGGGAACCTGTGGGATTCTGTCTCACTATCTCCCCTCTTCTCACTTAGAAAAGAAAAAAAGAACACCAGTCCAATTAGACTTGGGCCCCATTCTTAATACCTCTTTTAACCTTAACTACCTCTTTAAAGGCAATTTCTCCAAATACAGTCACATCGGTGTTTAGAGCCTTAACATAAGGATTGTAGGGGAACACAATTTATTCAAAATAGGTATATTTCTCTAAGTTGCTTGATGTTGCTGCCCATAACTAAGTTATTTTCTCACTTTATTTCCACATTCTAAATTTTATTATTTAAAATTTAATTATAATGCTATTTTATAATGCACTTCAAATTCAAAGGTGAGTGGAAAATATATAGATTGATCGAGAGCTATTCCCTAATCTAAATAAAATGAAAAAAAAATTCTGTAAATGTTTTAGAAATGCCAGTAAAATTGATATTTTTATTAATTGAATTTCTTGGGGTGACCAAAAATCTAGCAGTACTAATAAATTAATTTAATAACGTATCAATATACAAAATAAATATCCAGACATCAGTTGCAGTTTATACACCAATAATGAACTATCAGAGAGTGAAACTGAGGAAACAATCCCATTTACAATTACATCAATCAATCAATCAATCAATAAAATACCTAGGAATAATTTTAACCAAGGATGCATAATAAAAGACCTATACTTTATTATAAGACACTGAAGAAATAACTATGTGATACAAATAAATGGAAGCATGTATTGTGTTCATAGATAGCAAGAATTAGGATTATTAAAATATCCATACTACCCATGAAATCTAGCAATTCAGTGCAATTCCTATTAAGATACCAATGGTGTGTTTCACAGAACTAGAACAAACATTCTAAAAAATCATATGAAAACACAAAAGACACCCAACAGCCACAGCAATCTTGAGAAAGAACAAAGTTGGAAGAATCATGCTAGCTGATATCAAACTTTACAAGGCCATAGTAATCAAAACAAAATGGTACTTGCATACAAATAGACACTCATACATTTATGGTCAATTAATATTTAACAAAGGAGGGAAAAACATACAGTAGGGCAAAGACAGTCTATTCAATGTATGCTGTTGGGAAAATTGAACAGATATTTGCAATAATAATAATAAAAGACCACCTTTTTATACTATGCACAGGAATAAACTCAAAATGGAATGAAGATTTAAGTATTACTTACTTGAAACCATGAAAAACCTAGCAGAAAATATAGGCAGTAAAATCTCAGACATTTCTTGTAGCAAGATAGATAGATAGATAAATGATATATAAATAGCTATATCTCCTCAAACAAGGAAAACGAAAAAAGATAAACAAATGGTTCTACATCAAACCAAAATGTTATTGCACATACCACTGGCAAAATGAAAATACAACTCACTGAGTAGAACATATTTTCCAATGATACAACTGCTAATGGATTAATATCCAAAATTCATAAAGAACTTATAAAACTCAACACCAGAAAAAGAAGCAATCCAATTAAACAATGGGAATTAATTCTGGGTTCTCTCTTTTGTTACATTGATCTATTAGCCTTTTCTAAAGACAGTACCAGGCTGTTTTGATTACAATGGCCTTTTAATATAACTCCATATTAGGTAATATGATACCTCCAAATTTGCTTTTCATTTGCAGGATTGCTGGGGCTATTCAGGTTCTTTTTGGGTCCATATAATTTTGTGAAATATTTATTCAAAATCTGTAAAATAGACCATTGGTAATTTAATAGGAATTGAATCTATCAATTTCTTTGGGTACTATGGATATTTGAATGATGTTAATTCTTTCAGCCCATAAACATGGTATATGCTTTCACTTACTTGTATCTTCCTCAGTTTCTTTTTTCAGTGTCATATAATTTTTTAAGTACAAATCTTTTACATTCTTAGTTAAATTTATTCCTAGGTACTTCATTTTCTATTTTATTGCAATAGCAGATGGGATTGTTTTTCTTAAATTAATTTTTAAATATAACAGTATAACAAGACATTTACCTTATATAATTTCTATGACACTTTAGTCATGAATATGCTAGGTTAAAAATAATAAAAAGCACTGACATTTAAAAAAAAGCAAGAAAAAAATATTCTTCTGTCACTTTGTACATATCTCTAAAAATATGCATTTTACTACTTTTTATTTTTATTTTATTTTATTTTTTGAGAGAGGGACAGATAGGGACAATCAGACAGGAAAGAAGAGAGATGAGAAGCATCGGTTCTTTGTTGCAGCAACTTAGTTTTTCATTGGTTACTTTGTGGGGAAGTGGGGCTCCAGCTGAGCCAGTGACCCCCTTGCTCAAGCCATTGACCTTGGGCTTCAAGCCAGCAACCTTTTTGCTCAAGCCAGCACCACAGGATAATGTCTATGATCCTACTCTTAAGCCAGCAATCCTGTGCTCGAGCTGGTGAGTTGTGCCCAAGCCACATGAGCCCATGCTCAAGTTGGTGACTTTGGAGTTTCAAACTTGGGTCCTCTGAATCCCAGAACGATGTTCAACCCACTGTACCACCACATGGTCAGGCTCTTTTTTATTTAATTAATTGTCTTTACATAGTTTCTAGTGTCGCCCTGAATGCATCCCCCTCCCCTGTATTCCTCTAACATCTCTCTTGCCCCCCCCAACAGCATCCTCCCCCCTTCCTTTCAGGTTTATCCCATCCTATCATCCCCTTTTCCTCTATTCTCTTTTCCTCTATTCCCTTTGATTCCTCCTCTGTCTCATACAAGTCCATTCCTCAGTTCACATTGTTCCTTGGATTCCTCAAATGAGTGAGGTCATATGATAGTTTTCTTTCTTTGCCTGGCTTATTTCATTTAACATAATAGTTTTCAGGTCCATCCATGTTGTTGCAAAAGGTAATATTTCCTTCTTTTGTATGGCCCCATAGTATTCCATTGTATATATGTAGCATTACTTTTTAATTCAATCGTCCACTGACAGACACTTGGGTTGTTTCCAAGTCTTCACTATTGTGAACAATGCTGCCATAAACATCAGGGTAGGCCCTGGCCGGTTGGCTCAGCGGTAGAGCGTCGGCCTGGCGTGCGGGGGACCCGGGTTCGATTCCCGGCCAGGGCACATAGGAGAAGCACCCATTTGCTTCTCCACACACCCCCCCTCCTTCCTCTCTGTCTCTCTCTTCCCCTCTCGCAGCCAAGGCTCCATTGGAGCAAAGATGGCCCGGGTGCTGGGGATGGCTCCTTGGCCTCTGCCCCAGGCTCTAGAGTGGCTCTGGTCACGGCAGAGTGACCCCCCCAGAGGAGCAGAGCATCCCCCCCTGGTGGGCAGAGCGTCGCCCCTAGTGGGCGTGCCGGGTGGATCCCGGTCGGGCGCATGCGGGAGTCTGTCTGACTGTCTCTCCCCGTTTCCAGCTTCAGAAAAATACAAAACAAAACAAAACAAAACACATCAGGGTACATTTCTTTTTTGAGTCAATGATATGGTGTTCTTGGTATATACTCCAAAGAGTGAGTTGGCTGGGTCAAAAGGTAGTTCCATTTTTAATTTTTTGAGGAATCTCCATACTGTTTTCCACAGTGGCTGCACCAGTCTGCATTCCCACCAGCAGTGCAGGAGTGTTCTCCTTTCTCCACATCCTCGTCAACACCTATCATGTGTTGTTTTGTTAATGAGTGCCATTCTGACTGGTGTGAGACGGTATCTCATTGTGGTTTTAATTTGCATTACTCTAATGATTAGTGATGTTGAACATTTTTACATCTGTCTATTGGCCATCTGCATGTCCTCTTTGGAGAAATGTCTATTCATTTTTTGTGCCCACTTTTTGATTGGATTGTTTATCTTCCTAGTGTTGAGTTTTACAAGTTCTTTATAAGTTTTGGTTATTAACCCCTTATCAGATGTATTGTCGAATATATTCTCCCATTGTGTGTTTTTTCTTTTTATTCTGTTCATATTGTCCTTAGCTGTACAAAAGCTTTTTAGTTTGATAAAGTCTCGTTTACTTATCCAGTCTTTTATTTAACTTGCCCGGGATATAAATCAGCAAATATATATATTGCTGTGAGAGATGTCAGAGAGCTCACTGCCTATGTTTTCTTCTAAGATGCTTATGGTTTCATGACTTACATTTAAGTCTTTTATCCATTTTGAGTTCATTTTTGTGAATGGTGTAAGTTGGTGGTCTAGTTTCATTTCTTTGCAGGTAGCTGTCCAATTTTCCCAACACCGTTTGTTAAAGAGACACTATTTACTCCATTGTATGCTCTTACCTCCTTTGTCAAATATCAATTGTCCATAAAGGTATGGGTTTGTTTCTGGGTTCTCTGTTCTGTTCCATTGATATATGCCTGTTCTTATGCCAGTACCAAGCTGTTTTGAGTACAATGGCCTTGTAGTGTAACTTGATATCAGGAAAGTGATACCTCCAATTTTATTATTCTTTTTTAAGATTGCTGAGGCTATACGTGTTCTTTCTTGATTCCATATAAATTTTTGTAATATGTGTTCTATATTTTTGAAGTATGTCATTGGTATTTTAATTGGAATTGCATTGAATTTATGAAGTGCTTTGGGAAATATAGACATTTTAAAGATTTTTAATCTTCATAACCATGAACACAGTGTATGCTTCCACTTGTTTGTATCTTCCTTGATTTCTTTTATCAATGTTTTATAATCTTTCAAGTACAAGTCTTTAAACTCCTTGGTTAAATTTACTGCTAGATACTTTTATTTTTTTGTTGTTGCAACAGTGAAGGGAATTTTTTTCTTAATTTCACTTTCTGAAAGTTCACTGTTGGTATTTAAAATTCCACTGATTTATTTGTATTAATTTTATACCTTGCCACCTTGCTGAATTTATTTATCAGGTCCAGTAGTTTTTTGACTGAGACTTTAGTGTTTCTTATATATAATATAATTTCATCTGCAAACAATGATAGTTTTACTTCTTTTCCAGTTTGGTTGCCTTTTATTTCATCTTCTTGTCTGATTGCTATACCTAGGACTTCCAGGACTATGTTGAATAAGAGTGGTGAAATGGTCACGCCTGCCTTGTTCCTGATCTGAAGGATATTGCTTTTAATTTTGCCCATTGATTATGATGTTGGCAGTGGTTTGTCATAGATGGCCTTTATCATGTTGAGGTATGTTCCGTGTATTCCCACTTTGCTGTGAGTTTTAATCATAACTGGGTGTTGTAATTTATCAAATGCTTTTTCTGCATCTATTGAAATTATCATGTGTTTTTTCTCCTTCCTTTTGTTTATATGATGAATAACATTGATTGATTTATGAATATTGAACCATACTTGCCTCCCCAGAATAAATCCCATTTGACCATGATGTATAATTTTTTTTTATTTATTGCTGGATTCGTTTTGCTATTATTTTGCTGAGGATTTTAGCATCTAAATTCATCAGAGAAATTGGCTTATAATTTTCTTTCTTTGTGTTGTTTTTGCCTGGTTTTGGAATCAGAATTATGCTTACCTCATAAAAGGAGCTTGGAAGTCTTCCTTCCTTTTGAATTTTTTGAAATAGCTTGAGAAGGATAGAAGTTAGTTCTTCTTTGAATATTTGGTAGAATTTACTTGTGAAGCTATCAGGCCCAGGACTTTTATTTTTTGGGAGTTTTTTGATAACTGTTTCGATCTTATTTGTTGTAATCGGTCTGTTTAGGTTTTCTGATTCTTCCAGATTGATTTTTTAAAGATTATATGTTTCAAGGAATCTGTCCATTTCAGCTGGGTTGTCTAATTTTTGGGCATACAGTTCTTCATAGCATTTTTTTTATAATATTTTGTATTTCTGTTGTGTCAGTTGTTATTTCTCCACTATCATTTCTAATTTTATTTATTTGAGTTCTCTCTCTTTTTTTCTTGGTGAGTCTGGTTAAAGATTCAACAATCTTGTTTACCCTTTCAACAAACTAGCTCTTGGTTTTGTTGATCCTCTGTGTTGTTACTTTAGCCTCTATGTCATTTATTTCCACTCTGATATTTATTATTTCCTTCCTTCTACTACTTCTGAACTTTACTTCCTGTTTTTTTTTTCTAGTTCTTTTAGATGTAGGGTTAAGTTGTTCATTTGAGTTTTTTCTAGCTTCTTACGGTATGCCTGTAGTGCTATGAACTTGCATCTCAGGACTGCTTTTGCTGTGTCCCATAAATTTTGAGTTGTTGTATGCTCATTATTATTTGTTTCTAGGAATTTTTTTATTTCTTCTTTGATTTTGTTAACACATTTTTTAATTTAATAACATGCTATTTAGTTTCTATGTGTTTGAGTATTCTTCAGTTTTTCTGTTGTGGTTGATTTCTAGTTTTATGCCATTGTGATCAGAGAAAATGCTTGATATGATTTCAATCTTCTTAAATTTGTTCATACCGCTTTTGTGCCCTAACACATGTTCTATCCTAGAGAATGTACATGAGCACTTGAAAAGAATGTATATTCTTCTGCTTTAGGGTGAAAGGTTCTGAAGATATTTATTAAATCTAGTTGATTTAGTGTGTCCTTTAAGTCTGCTTTTTCTTTGTTAATATTTTTTCTTAAGGATTTATCTAATGATGTTAGTGGGGTATTGAAATCTTCTACTATTATAGTATTGCTGTTGATCTTGCCCTTTATATCCTTCAAAGTGTGCTTTATATATTTAGGTGCTCCTATGTCACGTGCATATATATTTATAATGGTTATATCTTCCTGTTGGATTGCTCTCTTTATCATTATATAGTGACCTTCTTTATCTCTTACTGTAGCCTTTGTTTTAAAGTTCATTTTGTATGATATCAGTATTGTTACCCAGCTCATTTTTCATTTCCATTTGCATGAAATATTTTTTTCATCCTATTACTTTCAGTCTATGTGTATCTTTTGTTTTGAGGCATGTCTCTTGTAGATAGCATATGTATGGGTCCTGTTTTCTTATCCATGCAGTTACTCTATTTCTTTTGATTAGATCATTTAATCCATTTACATTTAAGGTTATTATTGATATGTAGTTGATTATTACCATTTTATTCTTTAGGCATATTTTTCTTTTACTATATTCTTTCTCCCTTTGTTCTCTTTGCAACATTACCCTTAACATTTCTTGCAGCATTGCTTTGGTTGTAATGAATATTTTGAGGGTTTTTTTGTTGTTGTTGTTTTGTCTGGGGAGCTTTTTATTTCTCCTTCAATTTTAAATGATAGCCTTGCTGGATAAAGTAGTCTTGATTGTAGGCTCTTGTTCTGCATTACTTTGAGTATTTCTTGCCATTCCCTTCTGGCCCCAAGTGTTTCTGTTGAGCAGTCAAATGTCATTCTTATAAGGACTCCTTTGTAAGTGATATCCTTTCTTTCTCTAGTAACTTTTAATACTTTCTCTTTATCTCTTAGCTTTTTTATTTTAATTATGATGTGTCTTGGTGTAGATTTCTTTTGGTTTTCTTTAATGGAATTCTCTGTGCTTCTTGAACTTGAGTGACTTTTTCCTGCATCAATTTAGAGAAGTTTTCAGCTATGATTTGATTGAACAAGATCTCTAACCCTTGTTCTTTCTCTTCTTCTTCAGAACCCCTATGATGCGGATATTGTTTCTCTTTAGATTGTTACAGAAGTCTCTTTGAGTTTCCTAATATTTTTACAACCTCTTTTCTTTTTGCTGTTCCTCTTCTGTGTTTTCCTTTATCTTGTCTTCTAAATTGCTGATTTTATCTTTTGCTTCATCCAGCCTGTTTTTAATTGCTTCTAGTGTAGTCTTCATTTCTGATATTATATTTGTCATTTCTGGCTGGTTCTTTATTATTTCAATGTCATTTTTGATGCTTGTTATCTCTTTTTTAATGTGCTCACTGTGTTCATCTATTGTTGTTCTAAGATCTTTCAGCATTCTAATAATCATTATTTCCAACTCTGCATCTGGTAGTTTGTTTATTTCCATCTCACTCAGTTTATTTTCTGGGAGTTTTTCTTGTTGATTCATTTGAATTGCACTTCTCTGTCTTATAATTTTGTCTGTGTTGCCCTGGGCCTCCCTGGCTGGGACCTGGTGCAGATCAGTGGAGGTCACTGCCTATGACTGGTTCTTATCTACGTTTTGGGAACTACAGGCTATCCAGATGTTGTGGCTGCATCTGCTGGGTCCAGGTGCCATTGTAAATACCGGCTTCACTCTTAGGCTTCCTTTTATCTACTCTGGGCCTTGGAGAAGTTCATTTAAAAGTTCAACTTTCCCTAAAATCTGCTTTCTGTTGCCTCTTATTGCTGGCTACTTGTTGGGCTCAGTGATGTAATTTAGTGATTAGGTACAGAATTACATGTGGCCTACTCCTTAGGCTCAGATGTCATTCTATCCAGATGTTTTATTTACTTGTTTTATTTTGTTTTTGTCTTTTTTTGCACTCTATAAAGTATAGTCACAGGGGTCCATTGGGTGTGCCCCCTGTGCTCCCGTTGTGTGGTCTACCAGGCCACTGCTGCTGTTGTTGCCTGAGGCTTTTGGGCTCAGGTACTCCTGTCTCCAGCCTGCCTTTGCAACTGCCAGTGCCATGGTCTGGCTTGCATGTGCCCACGTGCCCGATTGAACTGCTTCCATGGCTGCACTTGCCTCTGCTTCCCCCAAGAGCCTGTGTGTCCCAAGAGCATTCCTTCTCACAGGATTGAGCATCAGCTTCTGCTGCCAGCCCTGTAGGTGGGGCCGCGCATGCTCACTTGGACTACTTCCAGGGCTGCTTTGTCTCTGGAGGTCTGCGCATCAGCCACTGCAGAAGGGCCATACATGCCCACTGGGATCACCACCAAGGGCATGCCCTATCCCCAGCAGATTTGTGTGCCGGCCAGATCCAAGCCATGGCTGCCCTGACTTCTGTCCCCACTGGTGGGCTTGCACGTGCATGTGCATGCCCCCTCTGCTGACACTCAGGCCTCTGCCCCAACCATAGGTGTGCCTACTCAGTGAGCAGGACTGTATGTGAGCCTGGACTTCCAGCAGCGGCAGCAGCTGTGGTGGTTCTAGACTCTGAGGGCCAGCTTGTGCGTGATTGCTTGAACTTTTGTAGCCATGCCCCACTGCCTTGACAAGGTGAGCACTCAGCAGTCCAACTGTTTTTGGAGCTTAGACCTCTGCATTCCCTATTTGTGTCCCTAACATGGCGCCTGACTCTAAGTACCTTTGTTCTAGCTAGGGTAGGGGAGCCTCTGGTGGATGGGATATGTTCTTTCCTTTACTGGTGATGCTGTTCCCAGGAAAAATGTTCACTTTAAATTTGGGTAGTGACTCAGCCCAGAGGTTAGGGTATTCTCTTCGGGTTCCAGGAAAGTGGCTGTGAGTGAGGATCTCTGCAGTTCCATTACTATGGAACCTAGGTCTGAGAGTTCTGCCTCCTTCTCTCAAACCATGTCTAGGCTTTTTTTTATCAGCCAAATATAGTCCATAAGCCTGTTCTTGGCTCCAGGGCTCTCGGCTGGTATTCTGGTTTTGGGAATTAGGACCTACAAGTCGTTGGCCAGCCCTCCCTGCCTTGGGAGACCCTCCTGGCCACCGCTCACTCCCAGGAGAGGGACAGCCCATTCTGCATCTCCGCCTTTCCTACCAGACTCAGTGTGGGCTCTTTGGTGGTCCCTGGCTGTAGAATCCTCTTAGTTTAATCCAAAGTTTGTCTTTCACAATGAGTATTCTCTGATATAAGTTGTAATCCACCTTGGTTCTGGGAAGTGGTTGTTGGAATGTCAGCCTACTCTGTGGCCATCATTGAACCCCCAGTCAGGTTCTTTTTACTACTTATATACTTTTTATTTAAAATAGGTGGCTAAAAACTTGCCTATCTACATCCTCCAAATTTGAGTTCACTCACTATTCATTAAGCCAAGCAAATTGGACAAGAGTTGAATCTTAATAATTTAAAACTTTTAAGGAAATGGAAAATTGGCCCTGGTCAGTGTCTCAGTGGATAGAATGTTGGCCTGGCATGTGGACATCCCAGGTTTGATTCCCAGTTAGGGCACGCAGGAGTAGCAACCATCTGCTTTTCCTTCCATCTTCTCCCTGTTCTCCTTCCTAAGCTAGTGGCTTGATTTGTTTGAGCATGGTCCCAGGCACTGAGGATAGCACCATTGGAGCACTTCAAACTTAGGTGTTAAAAATAGCTTGGTAATTGAGCATCAGACCTAGAGGAGGTTGCCAGGTAGATCCCTGTTTTGCTATGTGCATGAATCTGCACTGATTTCTGACTGATTTCTCAGATCCAGGATTCTTCTTTAAGGGACCGTGCAGAATACCTCTCTCACAACCACTCACTGGGGGCTTAAGGGTGATGAGAGAGAGGAGAGGATCAAAGCAACTGGAAGAGTGTAATCTAGGAGGCACAGGGAGAAACACTTTGAAGGACAGCCACCCTAACCCCTGGGCTGAGTCACTCCCCAAATCTGAAGTGAATATTTCCCCAATAAACAACAATACCAGAAAAGGGAAGCAGGACACCAGCCAAAAAAGCTCTCCCATGGTACTTAGAGCAGAGTCGTTTAGAAGGAGGAAGCTTTCAGAACTACAGTATTGAGTATTAGGGTCTGAACTGCAGCACCACCACCCCACACGGCTGAGGACTCACCCAAGGGCAGGCGGCAACGGGACATGGAAGCGTGGTTCTGCTGGCTAGGGCGGAAGCTGGCTGGCCACAACTGAGGCCCAGGTGTAAGCTCAGTCTTGCCGGGCTAGGGCAGAGGGGATGCACGAAAGTGATCAAACCTAGCTGCAGGCCACCTGCAATCCAGCCTGCAGGGGAAGGAAGGGCAGGAGCCCCAGAAGGGGTGGAGACCCACCCTTGAGCAAGGGCAGCACAGCCTCGCCCAGCCCACGGGAACTGAGGCTTGTGGCCTGATGCTCGAGCCAGCTCCTCTTGCAGGGGTGGAGTGAAAGCAAGAACAGGCCTCCCATGACTGAGCAAGGGCACCCAGCCACACCTGGCCCATAGAGCCAAGGTTTGCAGCCATCCTTTGAGTGGTCTCCTCCGCATAGGCAGGGTGAAAGACCAGAATCAGGCAGAGTCCTGCAGCTGAGCAAAGGTGTTCTCCCCTGCCCTCAGAACCAAGGCTTGCGGCTGGGGCACTGCATAACCCCACCCGTGGGGGTGGGGCAAAGGCTGAGGCCGCCAAGGCTTGTACACCCAAACATGTGATCACAGCCTCACCCATGAAGGAGAGGCAAAAACCACAGCAACAACCCCAGTGAGCTGGCACAGGCAGCCCCCATACCCATATGCCTTAGGTAGCAGCAGCAGAGGGGGTGGCAGGCCTGCAGACTGACCACAACTAGGGAACACAGAGGCCACACCTAGTGGACTCCAGTGGCAAAACCTTCCTTTACACAGACAAAATGGAAAGGCAGAGAATGCAACACAAATGAATCAAGAGAAACCCCCAGAAAAGGACCTGAATGAGTCAGATATAACCAAATTGCCAAATGCAGAGTTTAAAATAAACAATTGTTAGGATGCACAAAGATCTTAGAACAACAATAGATGGTCATTACAAACCTAAATAAAGCAATAGCAAATATAAAAAAAGACATTGAAATAATAAAAAAGAATCAGTCAGAAATGACAAATACAACATCAGAAATGAAGAAGACAATGGAAGGAATTAAAAGCAAGATGGATGAAGCTGAGAATCAAATTGAGTTAGAGGACAAGATAAATGAAGACAAGGAAGCAGAGCAGAAAAAAAGAGACTCAAAAAGTCTGAGGAAACACTAAGAGAGCTTGGTGACAACATGAGAAATAACATTTGCATCATAGGCGTTCCTAAAGAAGAAGAGAAAGAACAAGGGATAGAGATTATTCAAACATATAGCTAAAAACTTCCCTAAATTAAGAAAGGAAAACATCTTACCAGTTCAAGAAGCACAGGGAACTCCCTTAAAGAGAAACCCAAAGAAATCTACACAAAGACACATCATAATTAAAATACCAAAGATAAGTGATAAAGAGAAAATATTAAAATCTGCTAGAAACAAAAAGGCTATCACCTACAAAGGAGCCCCCATAAGGATAGCTTTTGACTTATCAGCAGAAACACTTGAGGACAGAAAGGAATGGCAAGAAATATTTAAAGTAATGCAGAACAAGAGTCTACAACCAAGACTACTTTATCCAGCAAGGCTATCATTTAAAATTGAAGGAGAAATAAAAAGCTTACCAGACCAAAAAAAAAAAAAAAAATCTCAAGGAATTCACTACAATCAAACCAATACTGCAAGAAATGCTAAGGGGCTTGTTGTAAACAGATAAAATGGGAAAAAGAAAATAGCAAAAGAGGAATATATCTTCAAAGAATAAAATGGAAATAAACAATTACATATCAATAATTACCATAAATGTAAATGGATTAAATAATCTGATTAAAAGACATAGGGTAGCTGCGTGATAAGAAAACAGGACCCATACATATGCTGTCTATAAGAGACATGCCTTAGAACAAAAGATGCACATAGCCTGAAGATAAAAGGATGGAAAAAAATATTTCATGCAAATAGAAATGAAAAAAAAAAAAAACTGGGGTAGCAATACTTATATCAGACAAAATTGACTTTAATAAAAAGACTATAGTAAAAGATACAAGTCATTACATAATGATAAAGGGAGCAATCCAACAGGAAGATATAACCTTTATAAATATCTACGCACCTAATATAGGAGCACCTAAATATATAAAGCAGACTTTGATGGATTTAAAGGGCGAGATCAACAGCAATACTATAATAGTAGGGGATTTCAATACTTCACTAACATCACTAGATAGATCCTCAAGAAAGAAAATTAACAAAGAAACAGAAGACTTAAAGGACACACTAGATCAGCGGTTCTCAACCTGTGAGTCGCGACCCCGGCCGGGGTCAAACGACCAAAACACAGGGGTCACCTATAGCTATTGGAAATAAATTACATAGAGGCTAAAGAAACAATACAGAAGATTAGTGAAACCAGGAGCTGGTTCTTTGAAAAAGTAAGCAAGATCGATGAACCTTTAACCAGACTCACCAAGAAAAAATGAGAGAAGACTCAAATAAATAAAATTAGAAATGACAGTGGAGAAATAACAACTGACACAACAGAAATACAAAATATTGTAAGAAAATACTATGAAGAATGTATGCCAAAAAACTAGACAACCTAGATGAAATGGACAAATTCCTTGAAACATATAATCTTCCAAAAATCAATCTGGAAGAATCAGAAAACCTAAACAGACCAATTACAACAAATGAGATTGAAACAGTTATCAAAAAACTCCCAAAAAAGAAAAGTCCTGGGCCTGATGGCTTCACAAGTGAATTCTACCAAATATTCAAAGAAGAACTAACTCCTATCCTTCTCAAGGTATTTCAAAAAATTCAAGAGGAAGGAAGACTTCCAAGCTTCTTTTATGAGGCAAGCATAATTCTGATTCCAAAACCAGGCAAAGTCAACACAAAGAAAGAAAATTATAGGCCAATATCCCTGATGAATTTCGATGCTAAAATCCTCAACAAAATATTAGGAAACCAGATCCAACAATATATGGAAAAAATCATACACCACGATCAAGTGGGATTTAATCTGAGGAGGCAAGGCTGGTACAAAATTTGCAAATCAATCAATATGATTCATCACATAAACAAAAGGAAGGAGAAAAACCACATGATAATTTCAATAGATGCAGTAAAAGCATTTAATAAAATTCAGCACTCATTCATGATCAAAACTCTCAGTAAAGTGAGAATACAGGGAACATACCTCAACATGATAAAGGCCTTCTATGACAAACCCACAGCCAAGATCATACCTAATGGGCAAAAATGAAAAGCGATCCCCTTAAGATCAGGAACAAGGCAGGGGTGCATTCTTTCACCACTCTTATTCAACATAGTTCTGGAAGTCCTAGCCATAGCAATCACACAAGAAAAAGAAATAAAAGGCATCTAAAGTGGAAAATAAAAAGTAAAACTATCAATATTTGCAGATGATATGATATTGTATATAGAAAACCCTAAAGTCTCAGTCAGAAAATTACTGGCCCTGATAAATGAATTCAGCAAGGTGGCAGAATATAAAATTAATACTCAGAAACCAGAGGCATTTTTATACACTAACAATGAACTGTCAGAAAGAGAAATTAAGGAATCAATCCCCTTTAACATTGCAACCAAAAAATAAAGTACCTAGGAATAAATTTAACCAGGGAGATTAAAGACTTGTATCGAAAAACTATAAAACATTGATAAAAGAAATCAGGGAATATACAAATAAGTGGGAGCATATACTGTGCTCATGGTTAGGAAGAATAAAGAAAATTAAAATGTCTATATTACCCAAAACAATTTATAAATTTAATGCAATACCAATTAAAATACCAATGACGTACTTCAAAGATATAGAACACATATTCCAAAAATTTATATGGAACCAAAAGAGAACATGAATAGCCTCAGCAATCTTGAAAAGGAAGAATAAAGTGAGAGGTATCACACTTCCGGATATCAAGTTATACTACAAGGCCATTGTACTCAAAAGAACCTGGTACTGACATAAGAACAGGCATATAGATCAATGGAACAGTTCAGATAACCCAGAAATAAACCCACACCTTTATGGACAGCTGATATTTGACAAAGGTGGTAAGAGCATAAAATGGAGTAAAGATAGCCTTTTCAACAAACGGTGTTGGACAGCTACCTGCAAAAAATAAAACTAGACCACCCACTTACACCATTCACAAAAATTAATTCAAAATGGATTAAAGGCTTAAATGTAAGCTGTAAAACCATAAGATTCTTAGAAGAAAATATAGGCAGTAAGCTCTCTGACATTTCTTGCAGCAACATATTTGCCTATTTATCTCCACAGGCAAGTGAAATAAAAGACAGTATAAACAAGTGGGACTATATCAAAGTAAAAAGCTTTTGCACAGCTAAAGAAAATAAGAACAGAATAAAAAGACAAACTAGACAATGGGAGAACATATTTGACAATACATCTGATTAAGGAGTTAATAACCAAATTTTTAAAGAACTGGTAAAACTCAACACCAGGAAGACAAACAATCCAATCAGAAAATGTTAAAAGAAATGAATAGACACTTCTCCAAAAAGTACATACAGATGGCCAATAGGCATATGAAAAAATTCTCAACATCACTAATCATTAGAGAAATGCAAATTAAAACCACAATGTGATATCACCTCACACCAGTCAGAATGACACTCATCAACAAAACAACACAGAATAAGTGCTGGCGAGGATGTGGAGAAAGGGGAACCCTCCTGCACTGCTGGTGGCAATGCAGACTGGTGCAGCCACTATGGAAAACAGTATGGAAATTCCTCAAAAAGTTAAAAATCAAACTGCCTTTTGACCCAGATAATCCACTTTTAGGAATATACCCCAAGAACACCATAGCACTTTTTCAAAAGGGGAAATGTACCCTCATGTTTATGGCAGCATTGTTCACAATAGTGAAGATCTGGAAACAGCTCAAGTGTCCATCAGTGGACGAGATGATTAAAAAGCTTTGGTACATATATACTATGGAATACTACACAGCCATAAGAAATGATGACATCGGATCATTTACAATAACATGGATGGACCTTGATAACATTATACTGAGTGAAATAAGTAAATCAGAAAAAACTAAGAACTATAGATTTCATACATAGGTGGGACATAAAAATGAGTCTCAGAGACATGGACAAGAGTGTGGTGGTTATAGCGGGGGAGGAGAGGGAGGGGGTTGGGGAAAGAAGGGGCACAAAAAAACCAATTAGAAGGTGACGGAAGACAATTGAACTTTGGGTGTTGAAAATGCAGCATAATCAAGTGTCAAAATAACCTAGAGATGGTTTTTCTGAATATATGTACCCTGATTTTTCAATGTCACCCCATTAAAATTAATAATAATTAAAAAAAGAATAAAAAAGAAAAAGACTAACAGCCAATACCATATTCATGTTCTACATCACAGTGGTCTTCAGCAAAATATTATCTGTCACATGAAAGCAATGTAGTTCATTTGATTTGTATATATTGGTTTTGTAGGGCTTTTTAAAAATAATATTTTTAAAAATTTGTATTATATAATAACCATAAACATCACAAATTTATACCTGGAAAAAAAAAAAGAGTAACAATACAACAATGTTCTGACAGATACTGTATCAGTTAAAGAACAAAATTACAGGAGAAAAAAAGAACATTACATGTTCTTTTCCCTGTCACTCAATGTGGTTGTGTATGAACATGACTAATGAAACTGATACTCATTTGTGAACATGAATGGACAAACCTGAGTATGAAAGCCCATTTGTTACTGGAGAATATAGGACATATAAAAAAAAAAAACTGACCTTGAAATAATCAACTCTGGAGCTGCTTAAATTCTGTATTTGACATAATCTAACAAAACCAATTTCCAATTTTAAGCCATTTTCACTTATTGTTTTCTGCCACTCATATTCAAATTACCCTATTAATAGTAACTTAAATATATTCAAAATTCATTTTATGACAAGACTGGACTAAGCCTATTGTACACATTACTTCAGTAAAGCCAAAATGCCTATAAAAATATAAAATATTTTAATCTCTGTTTTATAAATAAAGGATATGAAAAATGAAGGTAAGAAATGTAATACAGATAAAAATATAGTGTAAGCTGGAGTGGGCTGACAATGGAGCTCCACATTTAAGTTTTTGTTGACTTTATTCTTACTTTTTCCTTTATTATTCAGATATTTTTATACCAGGCCTAAGTTTGGTTTCTCTACTTTCTAATTAATGATTATGAATAAGTCTATTTAATTAAATCTGACAACACTTTTTTTTTAATATATAATTTACTACATGTAAATTGTGAGGACATGAAAAACACCTGTCATCACACAACATACAGTTTACAACTGAGATGTGAGGAGAAAACAAATAAACTGTAGAATGGCATATAAGTTAAATAGTATCATAATGAAGTTTTCCCTAGTTATATGCTAACTGTAACACATGCTTAGAGGTGGGAAAGATTAATTCTAATTTTGATGGGTAAAAATGGTTTGATGAAGATGGAAACATGTTATGCTATTTTAAAGGGATGTTTAAATGTTTGTAAGGTAAGTTAGAATTTTACTTTTTGATCACAATAAATTAACAAAAGTCAGATGTACCTTTCTCACCAGTAACAACTAAAAGGATGTGGAAAATATATGGAGTAACACTCCTTAACATACTGAACATCAGAATATGGAAGGATAGCTATCCCTGAGAGATCAAAAGCAAATGAAGTTAGCTCTAGAAATGCCTCCGTTTACTGACTCAAGAAATTTTCTGGGATGTACAGTAAGGACAGAAATCCAGTAAAGCCTGGCAATTTTCCTGTGGTTATGGGATGGGCTGCAAGTCCATGGAAGCCAAGGAAGCCAAAATAAACAGGACAGGGTATCAGAGAAGAGAGAGATGCATGCACAGACTTCAGACATCTGCTGAGGGTTATTTTGAGAACTCTTCCTATATTCAGGGGCATGTGATCAGTTCATGCATTTGAGGAAACTCTCAGAGGAAGGGAAAAGAACCAACTAAAATAATTAGAACAATCCCCATAATACACAGAGGGCTAGGAACAGTGCCAACAGCTAAAATGAAATACTTCATAATTTAGGTAGCATTACCATTAATTAGAGTAGTAAAAAGGGCCTTGCCTAAGTGGTTCAGAAATCTAGTTCTAGACAAAATGAAGCATTGGGCCTAATACATTTTAAAATTAAGACTTGGAAGGAACCAGTGTTTCCAATTAACCTAAGTTCTGAGAATAAAAAAAAAATCTTAAGAATAATTATAAAAATATAAAATATTAATATACAATAAAGTTAAGTTTCACAGTGTTTCCACACAATAACACTTAGCAGGCATGCAAAAAGACAGATAGATAAAATTCATAATGAGGAGAAAAAAATCAGTGAAATCAAACTGATCTGTACTAACACAGATGACAAAATTAGTAAACAGAGATATTAAAAGAGGATTTATAACTTTATTCCATGTATTAGGAAGCTAAAATGCAACATATTTGGTAAATATATGGAAGCTATAAAAAAAGACATGTTTTACACTTCATGGTATTGAAACATAAACATTAAGAAGATTTGTTTATAGAGGTTCAAGATTTACTAATGTTGGAAGATGTTTCTCCATTTTTTTCTCATATTGTCATACGTCTTGAGGTGACAGCCTGGTTGCCCTGCCCTGTCTTCAAGAAAGCTTCTCTTGAGAAGAGACTGCAGGTAGTATTTCATACTGGAACAAATAGTAAGAATAAAGGGAGGAACAAAGGTAGGTTTATAGTTGTTCACATGGAAAACATAATAAATAATAATATAACAATAAACTCTGTATTTCATGTACTCACACCTATACACCTCCTTGGGCCCCAACCTGTATTTACTGTCCATTTCAAAAGATTCAACTTCCCTAAGCTTTTATATCCAATCCACTGTGCCTGCTGGTGCCATCTTTCCTTCTTCATGTAACACTTACAGCATGGAGGCTTGGGGAACCAGTAAAAATGCTGATACAATGGCCACTGCTATTTGTGTAGTAAACTTTTTTTTTTGTACATAACCCATAAGATCTTCAACTAGCCTTATTATACTGTGATTAATTAAAGTGTCAGCTTTCAAGACGGATATAAACTTATACTCTTCACAGTTCTTAACAGTTTTGTGCTGAGGATAGGAAGATAGGATGCTGAAAGAAAAACATTGCTTTCCAAGGCCCTTCAGTAACAATTATTACTATTGGATAGAAATTTTTGGGAATTGACGGTAAGCCTGGTGATCTGATACTATGACTTGTATTGCCTATTAATAAGGGGGTCGTGGGGAAGTAGTGCATATTGAATGCTGAAAAGAAAGTTCAAAGCCTAACCTTTAGGTGAGTGAATTATGTCACCTCAGGTTCATATGCTCCAGGTGAAGAAACAGTCTTAGAGTTCTTTGCACTGAATACTGATTTCTAAACTGCAGCTTAGTTCTTCTTGATGAGCTTTCTGAGACAAATTTCTGTGGGAAACAATAGATAAAACACTGACTAGTAGGAGCTTGCTACCCAAATTGAGTTTATAATGCTAGTGAAGATGACTCACTGGAAGATGAAAAATGAATTATTAGATTTATTACTGCTCTGGAAAATTCTCTTAGCTTTATGTAAAACCATTTACTTAGATGAAGAAACAATTTCTGAAGATATGATAAATTGTATGAAAGCTATAAACACATGAGATAAGATACTGAACCCAAAGCACATGAGAAACATGAGAACAATGACATAAAATTATTTCATAATCAAAATGGCGTAAAAAATAGTGATAAAAAGAAAATCTTTAAATGGGCTACAGCAAAAGAGACATTGATATAAATGAACAAAATATGGATAACAGTAGACTTCTTATTGAAAACAATGCAAGACAGAAGGGAGTAGAACAACATTTTACAGTACATACTAAAGTAAAAAAAATAAACAAAAAATTTATTCTTCAACTACAATAATCATTAAAGATGGTTCAACATTCAGAAGAGATGCTGTACTTGCCATAGCTGATGGAATGTAGGCTCTATACAAAAGAATGAAAAGCATAAGAAAAGCTTTACATTTAGATAAATGTAAGACTTTTAATATACAGTAATCTCTTTTTTAGAAGTAATGGACTGTTTAAATAACAAGTAATACTATGCATGTATATTAGTTGAATATGTGACCAAAAGTAGCATTAAAGGCTGAGTGGAGAGTGTATTCTCTTTGAGAGCTTTTCTTTTTACATATAGCACTATATATCGCTTTAAATTAGACTAAAATAAAACAATGATGATTCCATAAACTCTGCAGTACACACAAAAGTAACACTAAAGAAATTGTAGTTAATAGTCCAACAAAAAATAAGACAGAACCATAAAAGTACTCAGTAACAATAAAAGAAGAAGCAGAACAGATTAAAAAAGTACAAAAACAGATTGGACGAACAGAAACCAAAGAACATGGTAGTAGTTTTAAAGTCAAGCATATAGTAAGCAATCACATTAAATAAAAAATTATGTGTACACCAAGTTAAAAAGTGATTTTTGGATTGGATAAGACTTTAACAACCACACCTATACTGCTTACATAAAGCTTTACATAAAGAAATCAAGTAGTTTAAAATTAAAGATGGCAAAAGATACTTTGCTAATATTAATTGCAAGAAAGATGGAGCAGCTATTAGTATCAGAGATAGGAAATTTTAGAGCAAGAATCTTATGAACAATAAAGAAGATCATTTTATAATGACCAAGGTGTCAGTTCATCTGAGAACATAACTATCCTAAAAGTTAAAACACAGAATTTCAAACCAAACTGTTAGGATCATAAAAATAGGTAAATCACAATTATTTATATAAGCAAATAAGTTAGAATGTTTCTCTAAATAAGTGACAGTACAAAGAGAAATCAGTGAATATATACAAGCCTTGAACAACGCCATCAACCCACTTGGCCTAATTAACATTTATGGGGCACTTCAACCAACAATAGCAAAATTAACATTCTTTACAACTGCAACATGAACATTTTACCAAAGAAGCTATATTCTGGGCCATAAATCAAGTTCTCAGTAAATCTGAAATATTTTAACTTGTACAAAATATGTTTAGACTTCATAATCAATCTCTAGAGTAAGGCACAACACATAATAGTGAGGCTAAATTTGGGAAAACTTTCAGCCATGGATTCTTGTATGGCAAGACTTATCCCCCCATTCAATGAGATCTATAACAGCATAATATTATAGACTGTAATGAATTTAGACCTTTTCACTTAAGTAAATTTTATTTCAGTGATCTAAATACTCTTTTTTTCTACTAGACTTCAATCAGTGATACCTGAATTTCTCCCAATACTAAATATTGTTAAAAAGGTTATATTACTTCAAAGACAAATATTAGCTTAATTTACTTTAAACAATATAACTTCATAGCTTATATTTGTTTTTCCCAAACAGATAAAGTTTTAAGTCTGTGACCAGTATTTAGAAATACAAAACCCTATGCATTGATCCTATAAAATAACAATTATAAGGTTAAGCTTATAAAAATAAAATAACAATAATAAGGTTAAGCTTATAAATATAAAAATATTAGTAGTATCACTAATATTACTCATCATAATTTGTGGTTAATTATTGTCTGATCAAATAAAGAGTAAAATAGGGTTTTATTTGGCATAACTTCTAGTTAGATGAGATCCTCTTTTACTGGGATTCAAGTCAAAACATTTAAATTACTAGCTTCTTTATTTACAAGGTATGAGTCTCATGCTCATAATCTACAAATCTCATACATTATTAGATAGTAAAAACAAAAGAAGATAAATTATAATTGATAGAAAATTGATCTTTTAAGTTAGCAGTTTATTCTGTTTTTCTGTAGAGTTAGATTGTATGGGACTGATTTTCCTTTATAATGTATAAATGGATCTATCATGTAGTGTGTATAGCAATTAGCTATTCAATCTTTGATAACCTTTAAACTATTTTGCCTTCATAAACAGTAATTGAGTCCATCATAATAGTAATATTTACTTATAAAAACATAAAAATGTTCTTTTACTCAGGGCTTTATAATAATCTACACTTTCAGATAAATGACTTATGCATTTATTTAATAGTGTGAATTAAAAAAGCAAAATCCCAAATCATAACAATTTTATTTAGATATATAAGAATAGCCCTCCTGTAGGAAATTATCTCTTTTCCGGCTTTCATATCAGATCTCTTTTTGTCTCATAAAAATGTAAACTAGAATACTATTTCCTTAGATCAAGGTACCTAAAACTAAGTTATGAGAATTTTCAGGCTCAAAATTGTTGTTCAAATATCACAAACTAATTATAGAGTATTCTCAATCTTAGAAAAACTAATTATAGAGTATTCTCAATCTTAGTAAAAAACATTCATTTTAATTTACTACAGTGATTCTCAACAGGGTGAGGGTAGAGCTGTGATTTGTGATTTTGCAAAGTCTGCAAAGGACATTTGCCAATTTCTGAAAATGTGTTTGGTTGCCACAACTTGTGTGTGGTAGAAAGTACTGTCATCTGTGGCCAGAATCCACGGATGTGGTTAAATATTTCATAATGTGCAGGACAACCCTTTCCCTACCCCAAAGAGCAAAGGATCATCTAGCTTTGAATGATCCTAGTGCCCAAGTTGAGAAACATTGATAGAGTAACATCCCCATGTGCCTTTTAAGAAGTAACCATGTTATGCCTCTGCTTGTGCTCACACTAGACAATGATATTTTATATATCCTTCTAGTTATCCCATTTCTTACTCTTTGATTCAAGTCATACAGTTCTTCAGGACATTAAAGTTTCCGCTTTTTTATTTTAATATATCTTTGCTTAATGATCCTATGTGGCTAAAATATTTAGTACACACTTTATGATTAACAAATAAATATTATTATTACCTATTAAATAAAAATTATTATTACCTATTAATATATACCTTGTTACAAAATAAAGAAAAATAAACATTTTAATAATTATAAAGAGGCAAGTGAATTCTAGATATTGATTTTGCATTTATTCACACCACCCTATTTAAACCCAAGCAATCTGCCACAAGATCAGATAGATTAAAGAAATCACAGTTAATAGCTTAACAGACCCCCCTCTATCTCACTACCTGTCTCTTATTCTATCTATTATGTTGAACCATATATTAATTGTGTCATTTTTATCATATGAAGCATTTTGTATGTTCAATGTATTCTTTTATTCTTTCAAAGAAACATCGTATTAAAAATATTTTTGTCATTTGTTTTTTCATATGATTTATCATAAACATTTTCTTGGCTGACATGTTCTAAGTAATTACAATATAATGGCAATATGATATTGTGTATATGAAATTATCATTATAGCATACTTAACTTACCAGTTTCCAGGTATATAATATTTAATTTAAGTCCACATTTTAACAGGAAAATTGAATTAAGAGTGGTTTAAATAAAATTTTGGGGGGGGCTTTTCTAAATATAGTTCAGAGATGGAAATTACTGACTTTATTAGTTAATTTTCTTAAATAAAGATATGAATAACAAAAACACCTAATTGTAGTGTAGTTTGAGGATGCACACCTCATCAATTCTGGATTATATGTGTGTGTGTGTGTGTGTGTGTATGTGTATGTGTGTTTTGATTCTTATAATTTTTTAATACAAGTTATGTGTAAATGTCAAACCCATTTAAATAAGATGTAGAAAGAATGAAGATTTGCCAGCCAGATATGGAAACCGATCTTAATTTAAATATTTATGACCAAGTGCTTAAATATAAATACATTGTTAAAAAGTTCAAAATCATAGATGATAACATTTTAAAACAAATTTTATAATGAATTTTAACACAAGCTAAATGTGTTATATAAAATCAGCATTGATAGAATGGAATTAGGTTAAATACTAAACTTTATGGCACATAATAACTGGACTTAATTTTTTTAAGATTTAAAAATTACTTATTGTAGTAAAAATTATTTATATACTATTTACACAAAAGCAATTTTTACTCATACTGCTGCTCTTTTTTATTTTTTTAATTAATTTATTTATTGTGTTTACAAAGACTCTAGTATCTCCCTAAAAGCATCCCCCCTCACCTATATTCCCCCCAACATCTCCCCTACCCCCTCCCAACAGCTCCCTCCCCCCTTCCCTTCAGGTTTAATTCCATTCCTCAGTTCACATTGTTCCTTGGATTCCTCAAATGAGTGAGGTCATATGATATTATTCTTTCTCTGCTTGGCTTATTTCACTCAACATAATAGTTTCCAGGTTCATCCATGTTGTTTCAAAAGGTAATATTTCCTTCTTCCTCACAGCCCTGTAGTATTCCATTGTATATATGAACCACAGCTTTAATTCACTTGTCTACTGAAGGACACTTGGGCTGTTTCCAGTTCTTCGCTATTGTGAACAATGCTGTCATAACCGGGGCGGGAGGGGGGGGGTTAGTCGGTGATACAGTGTCCTTGGGATATATTCTTATAAGTTGGATGGCTGAGTCAAAGGGCAGTTCCATTTCTAATTTTTGAGGAATCTCCATACTGTTTTTCCACAGTGGCTGTACCAGTCTGCATTCCCACCAGCAGTGCAGGAGGGTTCCCCTTTCTCCACATCCTCGCCAGCACCTATCATGTGTTGTTTTGTTAATGAGAGTCATTCAGAGTGGTGTGAGGTGATATCTCATTGTGGTTTTAATTTGCATTTCTCTAATGACTAGTGATGTTGAGCATTTTTTCATCTGTCAATTGGCCATCTATCTGTATGTCCTCTTTGAAGAAATGTCTATTCATTTTTTGTGCCCATTTTTTGATTGGATTGTCTTCCTAGTGTTGAGTTTTACAAGTTTTTTTATAATTTTAGTTATTAACCCCTTACCAGATGTATTGTCAAATATGTTCTTCCATTGTGTGGTTTGTCTTTTTATTCTCTTCATATTGTCTTTGGCTGTGCAAAAGCTTTTTAGTTTGATATAGACCCATTTTTTTATCCTGTCTTCTATTTCATTTGCCTGTGGAGATAAATCAGCTAATATATTCCTTTGATAAAAGTCGATGAGCTAGCTGTTTTGTTGTGTAATTTTTCTCTGGTTGCTGAAATTGCTGGACTTTTAGGTTAGCTGAGACTTTTTAAAAATTACACTATTAGATATCAACTCCAAACACATTAAGACTTATCTTTTTATATTCTACAATTTGATGCTATTCCCAAAAGTAATGCAGGGGAGAGGGATTATGTGCTTTTCCTATCTGCTTTAACTCATCAACAGCACTATACCATTTTTACATTTTATTTGGAGGAATCACTATTCAAACTTTAGGCCAGTTTTTAATCGGGTTATTATTATTGTTTTTTTCTATTGAGGCTTTAGAGTCTCTTATTCATTTTGGAAATCAGCTCCTTATCTGATAATATGGTTTATACATATTTTCTGCCATTATGTAACTTGACTATTCACTCTGTTGATTGTTTGAAATTGAAAATCAATGAGAATAAGGTTTCAATTATGCAAACCAAGTAAGTTCTAGAGACCTGCTATACAACATTGTACTATAGTTAACAGCTTGATAGTGCTCTCTCCTCAGAAATCTGAGTCCTCATTTTCCAATTATTACTTGAGCTACAATTTTGGCTTAGACATTGTTCTAAGTTCCTGGTACAGATTATATCAGTAAAACAAATGAACAAGTAAAAAATAAAAAGATACAAAGATTACAATCTTGACTATATTTACATTTTAGCTGTAGAAAGTACATGAATTACGCAATATTTTAGAAGGTAATATATTCTATGAAAAAAATAATAGAACATTGAATTTAGGAAAGCTAAAAATTTGAGGTGGGTGGAGCAGTTGAAACTTGGAATTTTAAATAAAATGATAGAATTAGTATTCTTTGTAATGCAATTATTCATTCAGCAAAGGCTTGAAAGAAGTGACGATGCCATCAGCATCATATTTGTGGAAAGATCTTTGCAGACAGGCAGAGCAGCCAGTGTACAAGCCCTAAGGTGCCAGTGTGCTTTGGTGTAACAAAGGAATAAGGAAAACAATGTGGCTGGAACAAAGTAACCAAGACAAGTACAATGAAGGGAAAAGGAGGTTGAAGCCAGGTCATGCAGGAGTCTAAATGACTTTGATTTAAATAGAATCATTTTTATATTTCTGTTGAAAATGGACTATAGGAGAGTAATAACAGGATTATATTAAACCTGTTAAGAAGCTATAGAAATAACTCAAGTCAGAGTTGATGATGTCTTGACCCACAGTAGTAATGTGCTGCTAGCAGGGAGAAGTGATTTGATTCTAGATATGTTATAAAGACAGAACCAGTGATACTTCTTAATATATTGTATATAGATTATGGGAAAAAATGAAGAGTTATGAGTGGCTCCAAGGCATTTGGCCTTGGTAGATGGAAGGCTGGAGTTATCATTCACTGATGGGAATGGTTACTTAAGGAGCCAGTTTGGATGAAAATTTAAAAGTTCAGTTTTGGATGTGTTAGGTTTTTGGGATATCTATTATTCATCCAAATAGAAATGTCAAGTGTACATACATGTAAGCATAGTGTGCAGGAAAAGCATCTAGACTGAAAGATAAAATTGGAAGACACTGATATATAAATAATATTTATGATCAGAACATATTTAAGATCAGGAAACAATAAAATAACTATAAACAGTGCAGAAAAAAGAGGAGTCCGCAAGATTGAGATGTTGGATAAAAGATAGATGAAAAAATAAATAAAAATATGTTAAATCTGAATAAGGATGGAAGAAATGATAATGTAAGAGAAGGTTAAAAGTCTGTAGAATCAATGGATTATGACATCATTAAAGAGGGAAACAGATGCCTCTGTGTTATGAGAATAGAGCAGTTGAAAACATAAGTTTGGACCAGAGTTAGGATATATAAAATTGAGACATTAACATATGTATCCTATCCAATTGCAATTTCCAAAGTATAGGAAAAAATGTTTTTAAAATTAGATAGAAATAGCCTGAGTTAAAATCTAAATATTACTGACATTCCTGTTTTTCCTTGAAAATAACGAAAAAGTGGATTGATGGCAAGATGTTCTACTGTAATAAAAACCAGGTTATATATCAGCTGTAAATTATATACTTTTTAAATGCTATTCAAAAGGTGGAGAAACCTATTTGAAGTTGCAAATTGACAACTGATAAATAACTTTCTGTAATAGCATTATTTATTAATTGGGATAAAAAAAACTACATAAGCTACATGAAAGTGAACAAAATAATATGTTCATATTTTCTTAACTCTCTTTTAGCTTAATACTCAATTCTTCTCTAATATTATCTACTAGAGTTAACTGGAAAATAGAATGAGTTAAAAATAGGCATGGTAGCCTGTCCAGGCAGTGGTGCAGTAGATAGAGCATTGGACTGGGATACAGAGGACTCAGATTCAAACTCAGAGATCGCCAGCTTGAGCACAGGCTCATCAGATTAGAGCACAGCTCATCATGGCTTGAGTAAGGGGTCACTCGTTCCGCCGGAACCCCTCCGCATCAAGGCACATATGAGAAAGCAACCAATGAACAACTAAGGTGCTGCAACAAAGAATTGATGCTTCTCATCTCTCTCCCTTTCTATCTGTCTGTCTGTCCTTATCTGTCTCTCTCTCTCTGTCTCTGCCCACCCTCCAAAAATAGGTATGGTTATAGATTTTGAGTGTTAACTATACAGAACTCACATTATAAGTTTTCTGTGAGGACAGATAATGTAAAAATAATATACTTCATATATAAGATAATTATATATTCTACAATAAATATATCATATTTATATTATCTATAATACAATGTTTATTTAGTATATATTTACCTACATATCGTACATGTTTATAATATAGGACAATATTATCTTTAAAAATATTTTCTAAACTTCCAAGCCATATATTAGCAAAATACTGAAAGATGGTTTATTATTGTGGTAGATTCAGAGCAACCTTACACCTCTTTTTGTATTTCTCTTTGAAATACAAAATATATTCTGTCGTGTTTCAATTCTGGACTATCCACGACTTATTTTAACAAACCTAATCTGGTGGAAATCATGGAATAGTTACAGGCCAAAGTTTGCACATTTTCCATTTTCTTTTGGACCCCTATCTCTATTATGACGAAGGCCCAAACTAGCTTACTTGAAAATGAGAGATAACATAAAATACAGTGAAATGAGCCTGGCTGTCCCAACCAAACATCACATGTATGAGAATATAAACCAAATCACCTATTTTACCTACACATGAACACAGATGTACAAACAATCTTGACTGAGCTCAGCTCAGATCAAAAGAGGAGCCCAACTAACCCATGGATATATGGACGGTAAACATAAATGGTTAGAAATTTTTTTCTGTTGTTTTTTTTTGTGGTGAAAAATACATAAATGTAATCATTTAAAGCATTTAAGTTTACATTTCTGTGGAATTAAGTACATTCATATTATTGTGCAACTGCCATCACCATCTATCCGCAGAATATTTTTTACCCAAAACTGAATCTCTGTAATGATTAAATAATACTTCCCTAGCACCTCCTCTCTGAACTCCTCCTCACCTATAATCTACTGCTTAAAAATTTATAGGTATGTCACATAAATTGAGTCATATACTAGTTGTCCTTATTTGTCTGGCTTATTTCACTTAGCATAATATTTTCATATTTTCAAATTTCATCTTTGTTGTAGCACTTATAAGAATTTCACTTCTTTTAAAGTTTGTATGATAGTCCATATTTATTACATATTTATCACATCTTGGTTATCTACTCATTTATCAATGGACACTTAGGTTATAGAAAATGCTGCTATAAACATTGCTGAAAAATATCTCTGTTTGAATTCCAGCTTTCCTTTTATATATTACCTAGACATGAAATACTTGGACCATTTGGTAATTTTCTGTTTATTGTTCTGAGAAACTGCTATACCATTTTCTACAGTGGCTAAACTAGTTCCATTCCCACCAACCGTATGCAGACATTCTAGTTTCTCTACATTTTTGACATACTTGTTAACTTTTGTTTTATTTTTGTATTTTTTTTTTCAATAGCAGCAATCCAAATTGGTGTTTTCAGAATGTTAACACTTGCTTTGTGGCCTAACATATGCTCTGTGCTGGATAATGTTTCATGTGCACTGGGGAAAATGTATACTCTCCTCTTGTTTTGTATATATCTGTAAGTTACAATTGATTCATAGTGTTATCTAAGGCATCTATTTCCTTATTGCTTTTCTGTCTTCTATGTGTTATTGGAAGTCAATTATGGAAGTCTTCAGGTCTTATTAAAACCTTTTATCCTTTGAATTATGTCAAAGTTTGCTTATATATTTTTAATTGAATTTTATAAGGTAACACTGGTTAACATAACTATACTGGTTTCAGTTGCCCAGTTGTACAACACATCTCTGTACAACATATTGTGTGTTCAACCTCCCCCCACTCCAAGTCATGTCTTTGTCCTTGATGATACTTTATATATTGTATATTAGAGCTCTGATGCTCTGATGTTAGATGCAAGCATGCTCATTATACCAGTTTACATTTTCTTTGTGAATATTGCAACATTCTTATTTAATACAGAAAGATAAATTAAGTATTCTTTTTAATGCTTCTATTTAATATTTTAGCAGATATCTTGTCAAAACAACTCAACATATAAATACAGAAAACTAAAAGAATAAAAATTGAGAATAAAAATATGTTACAATTTATGAAAAATAAGAGGAATAGTACAATTCCTGTCAAGGCTTACTGAACAGCATTAATGTAAACTTTCTGAAGTGTAAGAAAGAGTAGGATCCAAATTGCTGGTAGAGGTTAGCTCTTTCTTAATAAGAGGAGTATAAAGAGTAAGATGAGTTCAAATGGAATGGGAATTGTGCGATTGAAAACAAATAGTTTTGCAAGATATTATTTCCTGAAGAGATATATATATATATATATATATATATATATATATATATATATATATATATATATTTGAGGTCATGTGTTGTCATTAAGAGTAGAGATCTAAGAAATTAAAAGGCATTTTAAAATTACCATAAAAATTGAAAAAAATAGCCTAACAAGATAAACACAGTGGTAATGATTACCAAAATTGTAGGGCAATTTAAATGTACCTATAACAAGGTTATAGGAGAAAGCACCAAGGTTTATGTGTTACTTTTTGCATCAATACTGAATTATAAGAAAAAGAGGGAGTGGGTAAAATTTAGGTATCAGTAAAAGAAATACTGAAATGATGGACAGAAAACACTACAGGATTAGAGAAATATAGTAGAAATACCAATAAAGTGAAATATATCTTGAGGTCAAAGAGTTGTTATACTGTATATAGTTGAATATATGTGGTAAAGTTAGAAATGACAAAGCTTCAATTAGTGAAGTTTTGTTTTGTCTTAAACAGTTTTATGGTCTGAAGTAAGTATGGGTGTGGGTAACTGCAGTATATGATCATAAAACATTAGAAATATTCCTCTTAACAACAAGTTCCCAAAATACTCATGCTAATAAAGCCATTGGATAGTGGTAAGCAATACATAATATATAATTATTAAAAAGTAATACCACCCTGGCCAATTGGCTCAGTGGTAGAGCATTGGCTTGGCATGTGGAAGTCCCAGGTTCAATTTCTGATCAGCGCACACAGGAAAAGTGACCATCTGCTTCTCCACTCCTAGCTCACCCCCTTCTCTCTCTCTCTCTCTTTATCTCTCTCTCCTTTCTGCAACCATGGCTCAATTGATTTGAGCAAAGTTGGCCCTGTAAGGATAGCTCCATGGCCTTACTTCAGGCATTAAAATATCTTGGTTGCTGAGTAATGGCCCACAGATGGACAGAGCATCACCCCCTAGGTGGCTTGACAGGTGGATCCCAGTCAGGGCACATGTGGAAGTCTATCTCTCTGCCTCCCCACTTCTCATTTACTTAAAAAATAAAAAAAGTAATTCATAATATCTCATTATATTTGTGATTATTTATCTTCATAGGAGCTATGAGAAAACATTTTTATAAAAAGTAATAGAGTTCAACCAAGAAGTTGGATATATGACTATTAAACCAAGAACTACTGAAATTCTCATGTGACCTAGGACTAGATGGTGTTTTTAGAAATTTGTTTCCTTCTCAGTAGTAATAGCTATCTATACCTTTGTGTATGTATCTTCTAGATATTTTCAACAGTTGCATGCTAATTCTAAATCAAATTGCATATCTTTTTTGGTATTTAAAAATTAAATTCTTTGATTTTTTTGTGACTTTCAAAATGTTTCAGGATAAAGAGATTTAACAGAAATATCTTCTTCCATAGTATTTTTTTTAGTACAATAACTAAAATGTAATGATATGTGGGAACATTTAATATAATAGCATGTTACTATTTATTGGATATTTCTCAATCCCTTTAATTTCATTTCCACTAACTAGTTTAATATATCTTATGATTTGTGACTCTGTCCATGTAGTACTTGATAATTGTAATAAGATGTTGAATTAATGACCTATTCAAATATATACTATAGACAATTTTATAAGTTGATAATGATATGTAATAACTATGCAAATATTTGTACAATGAGTGAATTTTAAAGGTAAAACCACTTATTTAAAAATTATAAGAATGATTTTGGCAGAATCTTCTGGTAATAAAGGCTTACCTTGAAATATACTTTTCTTTGCTTTCTGTATTATCATATTAAAATGCAGTTTACCATAAAGAAAACATCTGTTTAGCAAATCAAAATAATATAATTAATAAGCTTTCTTTTACATTAAACTACAAAACAGCTGTATCATATTATGAAAGTGTTTTAATAAAGAACATAATGACTATATTATAAATTAGAGTACCTAAAATTTTACAGTAAAATTTTTAGCTTTTTTACTGTTATTTCAGAATATGTTTAAAATAAGTATATTATTTGAAGGCTATTTATGACACTATCCTAAGAATTCTATTTTTATATAATAATATAAATAGGAAACATCTGATTTACAGCAAAAAACAGGGCGTTTACAATTGCTGGTCAGTATTTAGGCTTGCAAAAAAAATGCTAAAGCCTTCAGAAGTGAAAATAAAGTCAAGAATACTATATTTCACCAAGAATCACTATAGCTGTTTTCCCAGGCCTGTTATTATTTCCACTGAAGTTCTGTTAACTACTCTCAGTTTTTGTTTATCAAGTATTCATAGAGGACATTATTATCTTATCTACAGTAAACAGGACATTTTGTCATTGTGGAATGTCTGATTGAAAATAATTTACCTATACCCAGACCAGGAGTGGCACAATCGATAGAGGATCGAACTAGGAAGCAGAGGACCAAAGTTCAAAACACCACGGTCACTGGCTTGAGCACAGGCTCACCAAGTTGAGCATGGGGTCTCTGGTTTGAGCTTGGGATCATAGACATAACCTCATGGTCACTGGTTTGAGCCCAAAGTTCACTGGCTTGAAGCCCAAGGTTGCTGGCTTGAGCTCAAAGTTGCTGGCCTGAGCAAGGGATCACTTGCTCTGCTGTAGTCCCCCAAACCTGGTCAAGGCACATATGAGAAAGCAATCAATGAACAACTAAATTGCCGCAACAAAGAATTGATGCTTCTCATCTCTTTCCCTTTCTGTCTCTATCTGTTCCTCTCTCAAACTCTGTCTCTGTCAAAATAAATAAATAAATAACCCATATTTTAATGAGTTTTTACAGTTTTATGACAGTGCCATAACAGATTAATTTGGTGTTGATGTAAATGAAGAGCTCTTTGTATAGATTGATTTAATTATTAACCTTTGGCAATCATTCAAACTGTTTTCATTTATTTTATTATATAAGTAGATCTATTTCTATTTCATAATTTTAAACACCAGTGTAGTGACTGTAGCACAAATATAAACAATTTCAGTGATGCTGTAACTGATAAAAAAAATTGTTAAAATACCCTTGTTACTCCCATTCCTATTCACAACTTGGGTTGTCGGCTCTTGTTCAAGTGTATGTCTTTAAAGTTCGTTGATTTTTATGAAAAAAACTTATATTTGAGTGACAATGTATTTCTCCTAGGATAGAAGAGGAATTACCAGGTTGCCTTCAATAGATTTTAGCAATTTACAGCCAGATTTTGAGAATAACTTTTTACCTATAAATTAGACTATACAGAATAGTTTCAATATATTAGCCTATTGAATGAATAACATTTCATTTTATTTAAATAAATTTTTACTTCATTGTGAATTGACAAATCCTAAGCTCCAATTATTGGAAGAGTTTTTCTTCTTCTTCTTCTTCTTTTTTTTAGCAAGAGAGACAGACAGGAAGGGAGAAGGGAGAAGCATCAATTCTATTATCCCAGGTCAATGTTCTATCTACTGTAACAGCACCTGGTCAGTTTACCATTTCCTACTATATTTTTAAGGCTTTTTAGAAGCATGTATATGTAAATACATTTAATGTTTTCTTCTAATAAAAATGTTTAAAATATGGCAAATAAACATGAAATGGTGTTCCATATCACCTTTCATCAGGGAAATGCAAATGAAATCAATGAGGTACCACTACAAACCTATCAGAATAGCCAAAAATAAAAAATTTTGACACAAAATGCTAATGATGATGTATTGAAATCTGAACTTTCATAAAATTGCTGGTGGGATGGAAAAATGTTATAACCATTTTGGAGGATATCTTGACTATTTCTTACAAAATTAAGCATACTATATCATACAGTCCAGAAACTGAGCTGCTTGGTATTTACTCAAAGAAGTTAAAAACTTACATCTATACAAATCCTGCACATAAATGTTGACAGCCCCTTTATTTATAGTTTCTGAAACTAGAAGCAAGCATTATGTTGAATGACTAAGTAAACTGTGGTACATCTAAAGCAGGGGTCAGAAACTTATGGCTCGCGAGCCAGATGTGGCTCTTTTGATGGCTGCATCTGGCTCACAGACAAATCTTTAATAAAAATAATAATAACGTTAAAAATATAAAACATTCTCTTCTATTACAATTCATTCATTTCCTACCACTCGTAGTCATGGTTGCAGGTGGCTAGAGCCAATCACAGCTGTCCTCTAGGACAACACCAAATTTTTATTTAAAAATGTTTAAGGTACACAGGTCCTTGTATGGCTCTCATGGAATTACATTTTAAAATATGTGGCGTTTATGTCTCTCTTAGCCAAAAAGTTTCCCAACCCCTGATCTAAAGGATCATTATTTAGTAAAAATAATTGAGCTATCAAGTTATGAAAATACATAAATGAACCTTAAATGCATATTACTAAGTGAAAGAAGCCAATCTGTAAAGGCTACATACTGAATGGGTCCAAGTATATGACATATTGAAAAAGACGAAACTATAGCTACTATATATAAATATATAGTGTTTTTCCCAGCTGGCAGCAGACAGGAGCAGAAACAGCACAAAGGATTTTTAGGTCAGTCAAAATGCTCTATGATATAATAATGATGGAGATATGTCATTATACATTTGTCCAAACCCATACAATGCCAGAGAGAACTATGGACTTCAAGTGACTATAATGACTCCATACATGGCCATCAATGTTAAAAAAAATGTGCAACAATTTTAAGTGATGTTGATAGTGCTATGTAGGGAGACAGCCCTGTATATCTATAAGGGAAATTTATGTACCTTTCTTTCAGTTTTATTGCATTATCTAAAACTTCTCTAAAAATATAAAGTTTATTTAAAAAATGAATAATGCTATAATTGTTAACAATCACATTCCTGGTCCCAGGATTGACTGCTGTCAAGACTTGTAAGAGCTTAGATGCTTTTGCCTGTTTTATAAATGAGTATATGCATTTTTGTGTAAGATTCCTTATTTCTACTTGTAGTTGTAAATCATTTATATTTATTGACATATAATATTCCATTTTGTGAATACAGTATAGCAATATATTTCATGGTTGATGCACTTTGGGATTATTTCCGAATTTTGGCTATTACAAATACTATTTCTCTAAAGATTTTGTGTATTTTGGTGACTATATGCATGCATTATGATCAGGTATATATGTAGGAACAAAATTACTTGATGATGTGTTTTGGTTTTTTTTTTTGTATTTTTCTGAAGCTAGAAACGGGGAGAGAAAGTCAGACAGACTCCCGCATGCGCCCCACCGGGATTCACCCGGCACGCCCACCAGGGGCAACGCTCTGCCCACCAGGGGGCGATGCTCTGCCCCTCCAGGGCGTCGCTCTGCCGCGACCAGAGCCACTCTAGCGCCTGGGGCAGAGGCCAAGGAGCCATCCCCAGCGCCCGGGCCATCTTTGCTCCAATGGAGCCTCGGCTGCGGGAGGGGAAGAGAGAGACAGAGAGGAAGGAGATGGGGAGGGGTGGAGAAGCAGATGGGCGCTTCTCCTGTGTGCCCTGGCTGGGAATCGAACCTGGGACTTCTGCATGCCAGGCCGATGCTCTACCACTGAGCCAACCGGCCAGGGCCTGATGATGTTTTTAGCAAAGTAGATATGCCAAAGAGCTATCAAAAGTGATTATATTAATTACTTTAAAAATTTTTTATTTAGAAAATTAAATTTAACATGGTAACATTGATCAATAAGAGTACACAGGTTTCAGGTAAACATTTCTATAGCATACAAACTGTTGATTATGTTGTATATCCATCACCCAAAGTCAAATCATTTTCTATCATCTTATATATTGTCCCTCTTTATATCTTTTCTCCAAACCCCTCCCTCACACCTCTTTCCCCATATTCCCCTTCCCCTGGTAATCACTTCACTTTTATCTGTATCCATGAGTCTCAGATTATATTCATTTAAATTACCAGGAGCAATATATACAACTTGCTGTTGCTCTAAATTATTTCCAATACTGTTATTATTAGGTATACAATTTTTACCACCCTAGTGGTAATATTAATAACTAATTATAAATTGAATTTGATTCTTTTTTTTTATAATTAAGTGAGAGGCGGGAGGCAGAGACAGACTTCTGCATGCACCTGACTAGGATCCACCCTACAAGCCCTCAACAGGTGATGCTCTGCCTGTCTAAGTCGCTGCTCTGTTGCTTGGCAACTGAACTATTTTAGATCCTGAGGCGAGGCCATGGAGTCATACTCAGTGCCCTGGGCCAACTTTGCTTAAACCATTTGAGCCACGGGCTGCAGAAGGGAGAGAGAGAGAGAGAAAGAGAAAGAAAGAGAGAGATATGGGGTAGGGAAGGAGGGAGAAGCAGATGGTCAGCTTGTACTGTGTGCCCTGACCGGGAATCAAACCTGGGACTTCCACACACCTGGCTGATGCTCTACCACTGAGCCAATTACCAAGGCCTGATTATTTTCAATTTGAAAACTAAGTATCTTTCAAATTTTTTAAAAAAATATTCTCTAAAACATTAAGTAGGGAAAATATAGGGCACGTGCATTTCTGGTATGGATATCATTGTAATGCATGACTGCAACTTTTAAAAAATCTTAACTGTGTTTTTTTTGTTTGTTTTGTTCTGTTTTACAAAATGTCAAAGTGAAATGATCAGTAACTGTAATACAGTACTGAGTGAAATAATAGTTTAACTCCATTTGAGCAAGGAATTACTAATAACCTTATATGTCTGTAAATAAATATGCCACTATAGTGGCAGGCACTTACACAAGGTTAATGTACACATTTTTTTATTCCATTCAGAAATATCCAGACTAACCTGCCAGTACTTATTATGTTCTTCCCTCTTTACCTATCATATTCATCTCAAACTTTGTACCTATTAAACTTCTATACTTCCATTAACCCATAACAATGAAATGGAATGTATCACAATTTCCTTTTTTACCTTTATTAGTATTTTAATTTTTATGGCTATAAAACATACTAAAAATATACATCTGTGCTGTCACATTTAAAATTTTTGATATTTGGAACCAAGCTTATATATTTGCTTTACTTACTAATTTATTTCCTTATGCTAAGTAATCCTCCATTAATTCTATTTACTTAAAATATATTAAATCCAGTTAATTAAACACCATGCTCTTGTCATATACAATATTATGCATGCTTAGATTATTAAAAAATGGATAAGATGTAGTGTCAATCCAAAGGAGAACATAATTTTGTTACAGACACACACACACACACAAACACAAATAAGAAATCATAATAAGATGTTGAGACTATTAGAATAGAAAAATATATTAGAGGCTGAGAAGATTAAGGAGTGGAGGATATTGTTCCACAGTGGTACTTCACTTCTGCTGAGCTCGAGAGTTCATGTCCCTGCATGTGTGTATGCATATTGCTAAAGAAGTTACTTGTTTTGATTCCATAAATTTTTATCAAGTTTTAGACTTGTCCTAAATGTAGAAAAACTGAAACTAGTTCATAATCCTTTCATATTATATGGACTCAAAACTCACATAGTAGTTTTGTAAAAGCTTTCAACAGTTAGCTCTCATACTCATTACTCAGTTACTGAGCCAAATGAGACCAGATTCAAAATTATTATTGTATATACATGAATGCATAGTTAATTCAATAATTCAGTATCTTACCAGTATAAGTATTGACTTTCCTGATAAACTAACTGAATGAAAGTAAAAATATGAAGAATTGTAAGAAAGTTTCACTTAAATAATAATTAATATATAATGAATATCTTTTGTTCATTTTGGAAATGCTGATATGACTTATCTATTGTTAATGTCACCAAACCAAAAAGTACTTTTCAAGAAAATAATGATTATTTTTAATCTAAACAACTATTCCTTTGATAGTTGATTGAAATATCAGGAGTAATGACCTTAATAATCAAACAAACATAAAGATAATGACCTCAGTAACGTATGCTTTTTTTTTAATTTCTACAAAGGTTACAGAAAAAAAAAATAAAGAAAAAGAACCTCGACATCCAAACTTCTCTTTTGAAAACTTTCACAAATTTCACACTATATATTTTTGAGAGTGCTTCAAGATAAAATTGTGAAAATGACCTTTCCTTTTATGCTTTTATTTTCTTGATGTGCTGGCTTGGATCATCATTTTATGCACTATTTATACTCCTTTTTATGGGAAAGCTGACCTTTACTGGAAATTAGATATGAACAGAATACAAATGTGCAAGCACACTTCTTATGCATTGGGAAAAAAAAAATAAAAGGAATGATAAACAGATAAGAAGAGAATCTGTGAAAGTCGCCATATAAAATATATCGTTCAGGCTATAGTTTATAAAAACGAATTACAGTTACGTAACTCTCCAGATTATCTTATCAATACTTAAAAATAAAGTAGTATGAGGCCTGTCCCAACATGCAGTATCATTTATCAAATAGCTCTTTAAATTGTGTTACACATGTTAACATCATATAATAATTTTAATTTTATTTCTATAAAATTCTACTAAATTGGGATGTATTTGGAATATACAAGCAAAGCTTTAACTCCCTGTTTTTGGAATGTATTATCACACTTCAGTTTTAATAATAATCTCTGATTTGGCTTTTGTATCAGTAAAATAAGTTAGAAACTTTTTAATCTGGTTGAATAAATGATGAAATATAAAAAAAATAAAGTTGATTTTTTTGAATATTAAAATTCTTCCTAAAATTAAGCAATGTTTAAATTAGTGGAGATTTTAGATTGACCCCAAAATAAATTAAAATAGGTATAATATTGATACACTAAAACTGCATCTATTAAAATAGAATGTTTAACTGGTAAAATTTGAATGAGTGTACTGGGCTGATGAAGGGATGATTGAAAATTCTGTCAAGGGTAATACTAAAAAATAGATCATTTGCTATGTACGCATAGACAAACATATGAAATGAAATTATCATTTATGTAAATTTTCTCACTTCAGTTTTTCAATGTGGCAGAAAATGCTTTTTGTCTATCGGAACACTTTCTGTTTCTTTTTGTGTAGTAGAAAGTATTCCACAGCTCAAGTTAGACATGGCCATGTGAATAAATTTATAGCAATGGAATGTATGGAGAATAAGGCCTGCTTATTCTAGGCCTGTGGACTAGACAAACAACAGGCAAATGACCTTAAAAGTAATACATTGAAGCGGGCTGAGAATTCTGCAAAGGGTACACAGCTTCTGTGGACTTGCCCACCAGAATTTGCTGTGGGTGAGACAAATAAATATTTGATATGTATATAGACACACATATACATATATTTAACAAAATATATTTCTTACTAACATAATAAAAAAGAAGAAAATTAATTATTATTCACCCAATTTCTAGAATATTTCAAAGAAAAGCACCACTTAAAACATTGGTTTGATTTTTTTCTCCCCAGAGCATTAGAGATTTACATTCATTAAGACAAAGATGATATTGTATTATCAGACAAAGACAGACAGGTTGTGGCAAAAGGAGGATAATGGTTGTTCGTATAAAAAATAATACAATAATTAATATATAATAATGCAAAAATAAACTCTGTGTTTTGTGTTCTCACAACTGTAAACATATTTTTTAAAATTTTATTTAGAGAGAGAGGAAGAGAGGGAGAGAGAGAGAGAGAAATATCAATTTTTTTTTACTTATTCATGCTGTCACTGGTTGACTATCATATTTGCCTTATTTTGGAATCAAACCTGCAAGCTTGGCATGTCTAGATGATTTTTTCACCAACTGGCCAGGGCATGTAAATTTATTTTTGCCCCACCCTGCATATGCATTGAAATATTACCCAGCCATAAGAAAAGATGAAATACTGCCATTTATGACAAAGTGGATAGATATTGAGAATTTTATGCCAAACAAAATAAGTTTATTGGAAGATGTCATGGAAAACAGTGTAGAGTTTCATCAAAAAATTAAACAGAGTTAATATACAACCTACAATCATGCTTCTAAGTATTTACTCAAAAAACTTGAAAACATTTATTTGCAATGATATATGTACCCCCAATGTTCATTGCAGTCATATTAATGGTGGCCCCGATATGGAGACAACCACAGTGTTCTTCAATATAAGATTGGATAAAGAAGATGTAGTACATATATACTATGGAATACAACTCATGTATATACTTATATGTAAAATATAAAACTGAAAACAATAATTGAATAAACAAAACAAAACAAAAAGACCACATCTCATAGATACAGAAAACAGTATGGTGGTTGCCAGAGAGAAAAGGGATGGGGGAGTTAGTGAACGGGTCAAATATATGATGATGAAAGGAGAATTGACTTGGGTAGTTAGTACTACAATATATTTATGAATTATTATAGAATTGTACAGGAGAAATCTATATAATTTTATAAACCAATGTTACCCCAATAAAAATATTTTTAAAGCAAAGGGGTACTGAATTTGAAAATTCCATGAGCAGAAAAACAACAACAAAAAACAGTTCAATTATACAAGCAAAGCTTAGTTTAGTTTAGAATAACTTAACCTGGGTCATTTCCTTTCTGTGCCTCTGAAAATTATAAGCAAAATTTATAGTTTCTAATGATTGATTCGAGGTAACCACTAATGACTTTTTTTTATTATTTCTGAAAATTCTAACATTATAACCCATTATGGTGAAGATTAAACAGTATAAGCTGCTTTATAACAATGCATAATAAGCCTCATTCCATGTTTTTCATTGAGTGCTCCAGGTTTGCAAATTTGTCCTTTTGGTATGTGCACAATGAACTTTTGCTAATTACTACTTTGATCATTCATTAGTTTTACTTCTGTTATTCTCAGTTTTTGGTACAGCGCAATAAATACTTTGCTGAAACTGAATAAAGATAGAAATGATCAAGTATACAGTTGCATGAATATCTGGCAATACAGTGAAAAATACATGTTTGAAATTTGAGAGTCGTAAGCATATACAACTCTACAACTAATAGCTATTTTGGCCATCCTACAGCCCTGGAAGAAAACAAAGTAGACTTGAGTGTTACTAAAGATTTCAATATAAAGAAATGCTTTTGCAGGTAAGTTTGTAGTATGTTCTTAGCAGAGAGACATTTGCAAAAACATTATTTTAAGTACTGAAAGTTACTCGTGCTTATTCTAATTTATAATTAAAATGTGTATTCATTCGCAATGCTTTTCTCAGTTACATAGATGTAAAAAATGATGCTGATCTTGCAATTTATTAGTTAATTGTGATATGAATTCAAGTAAGAAAGTACTTGAAAATTTTAATGACATAAGCCAACTTTATCAAGCATAGGCATAAAAAAGTGCTCGGATATAATCTGCTATCGGGACTAGTGTTTTCAGCACAAAGGTTGAAGATTAAGTTAGAGATGTATAATAAAGCAATCCAGTTTCTTCTTTCTTTCTTATTAGAGTTGTGACTTTTGAGAAAAAAAAGCATCTTTAATCTATCTGAACTTTACTGTCTTATAAGATGTCTATAATGTCTTCCCCAAGCATAAGTTAACCAAACATACATGTCTTTTAGCATTGGCTTTAATGTCATAACATAAATATAACTTCATTGAGCTCTCCTCTTTTCTATCTAAATAATTATAAAATATTTTATTTAATGAGAACACTGATCAAAAACCGTACAATCTACCCCAACTTCATATTTCATATTTATAATATCAAAATATTTTATTCTAATATAATCTGACTGGTAACTCTTAGGTATGAGAAAGTTAAAATTAAATTTTATAAAGTAAAAATAATAAACTATAGAAGATTTTTTATTCTTTGAACATCAAATTATCACTACATTTATATGTCTGCATCATAGATTAAGACCATTTTTATTGAATATAAGCTCCACACATAAATTCAAGGCTTTGGATTTATGCGATGTGGCATAATTAAGAAGTAGCTTGAATTTTTAGGCATTTTTCGCTTTGCAATTATATGGAGACTATTCTCTAGATTTCAATAAACAATTACTATTAGCCATAGGAATTTAACTCTGATTTATTTGACAGTTCAATAAAAACTGTCCCATTTAGAAAAAAATTTATCTTAGTTTTTAGTTTCTTTTTAATTCCCAAATTCTGCTTGAACTGTGGTTATTTTTTTTCTTTTATTACTTATACAATGACATTTTTCTTTAACTACTCTTCTGAAAATTACTTATTTAAAAGGCCATTACTGTCTTAAAAATCCATTAAACCTCAAGACAATTAATAAATGGTTGACATTGATCCCTCATGCCTGAATGAAGTTCCTTCAAATTGAGCTAATTAAACAACCCTTGCCTGGAATCTTCCTTGCAGCATGCTGAGTCAAGAAAGCACTGAGCGTTTAGACCTTAGTATAGCCCATATATGGATGTTCATTGCTAGTGTCTCTATATTTCTAAACAGGTTTTAAGATTTGATAAGTTAAGTCTTCAATAACATTATATTTGTATTAGATGACTGAATTTTTATCACTTACATGTATAATTTTAACAAAATTAAAGATTGGATATTATAAAGGAAGCTATAGAGTCACAATGACAGGAAAGAGAAGGATATATGGACTCTCTGATGAGGAGTGACGATGGAGTAGAACATAGAAGGAGATAAAATTATTGTAAAGTTATAAATGGTCATTGAGAGATATTAGTATTTCTTGTGTGTAAATGACAAAGCAAATTAAAAAGCAACTATTAACTAAAATTGTGCTTTACTGTATTAAACTATACTTATATTAAATAAAGCAGTGTTAAAAAGAATCTTTGACCTTTTGAAACTATCCTTTTAAAATCTTCCTGTCTACATTTTTTCCTAATTGTTTTATTTAGGATATAGAGTTTTCTATTAATATATATATAAATTTATATATTTATATATATATTTCAAGTTATCTAAGAGAAAATGTTTAACAGTTTTAATATTATTTTTCTTGAATTCAAAAGTCTTAAAAGATATATATTTTATATATCAATCAGTCTTTGACAAGGTTCAATTGCTTCATGTGCAAATTATTGTAGACTTGCCAGAGAACCTTAATATTTTGAGTGATTTGACTTAATGTTATATTGGTTGGGTCAAAAATTGCCAACACTTCTCAGTTGATTTTTTTCTCAGTGGAAATATGTAGCTACAGTTAAGAATTTTTACAGAGTGCATCATCTCAAAGTAAAGAGAAAGCAAATAAATAAATTCACAAAGATCAAATATATTTTGGGCACTTTTTTATAATTTTTTTTTTACAGAGACAGAGAGAGAGAGTTAGAGAGAGGGATAAATAGGGACAGACAGACAGGAACGGAGTATTTTGGGCACTTTTTAAAGAAAAATATTAAAATAGGTTTAGGTTCATATTAAAATATAGAAAATTATACATCAACAAAATATTTTATCAAAAACTATAGTACTTCTAATCATTGAACAAATCAAAAATCCCTACTTTGATGAATTTCATATGCTTCGTGGTAGTGGAGAAATAAATAAGCATAAAAATAATGAATGTGTGTTTTGTAGTATGTTAGAAGGGAATAAGTATCAGTAAAAAGAAAATTTTGAGCTGAATAAAGACAAACTGGAGAAGAGGACAGGTTATAATATTACATAGGGAAATAAGTACTTTATTCTCTATAGATCAAATAATATAACATTACTATTATTCCTATTTTTCAGAGTAGTGAATTGGGTTTTATACAGGTCTGTATCATACTTCTAGTAAGAGGTGCATCTGGATTCAAACCCAGGTAGCCTAGACTTCTGAGATTTCTAGTTTGTATGTCCTTTCCAATTGGCAAATGATGTATATCCATTTGCATTTAAGGGTCAGCTGCATTTATCTTCCAGGAGCTCCAGGGCAGGAATAAGCAATTCCAGCTAACAGAATTCCAAGCTTAGTCACCCAGTGGGCACTGGGAGCCCTTAGTCATCTGCAGAGTCTTCTGTTCAAACAAGATGCATGATGCAAATAAAAAAATCAATAATAGCCTGACCTGTGGTGGCGCAGTGGATATAGCATTGACCTGGAAATGCTGAGGTCGCCGGTTCGAAACCCTGGGCTTGCCTGGTCAAGGCACATATGGGAGTTGATACTTCCAGCTCCTCCCCCTTCTCTCTCTCTCTCTCTCTCTCTCTCTCCTCTCTCTCCCTCTCTGTCTCCCTCTCTCCCTCTCTCTGTCCTCTCTAAAAATGAATAAATAAAATAAAATAAAAAATCAATAATAATAAAAAATTGTGAGAAATCCTGGCATAATTTAAAATGAAGGTTTTGGTACTCAACGGCAGCAAAGAATTATTAATTGCAAAACATTTGCATTTCTGCATTGTCAGTCAGCACAAGTCAATCAGTTGCTTAGTGTAGGAATCAAGGTCAAAGAAAAATATAATCTGTGCTTAGCAATCTGCTCCATTGCAACTGGAGCCATTCCAGCACACAAGGTGGAGGCCATGGAGCCATTCTCAGCACCTAGGCCAAATTTGCTCCAGTGGAGCCTTGGCTGCAGGAGGGGAAGAAAGGGAAGGAAGGAAGGAAGGAAAGAAGGAAGGAAGGAAGGAAGGAAGGAAGGAAGGAAGGAAGGAAGGAAGGAAGGAAGGAAAGGAATGGGGGGAGGGGGGTGAAGCAGATGGGCGCTTGTCCTGTGTGCCCTGGCCAGGAATCAAACCTGTGACTACCACACACCAGGCTGACGCTCTACTGCTAAGCCAACTGGCCAGGGCCAACAACTGAATATATTTTTAAATTTTATTTTGGCTTTAGTTTAATAAAAATGCTTTTAGAAGAACTGAACACATTTCTGCTAAAATATTTAGGTTCAAATTTAAAAAAAAATATATAATAAAGGGAAATACTTCTTAGAAACATAATCTTCATTTTATGCATCTTATTTTTGATTTAGAAAAGCTACAAGTAATAGAATAAAATATTTTAAAATTGTACTCTCCTTTAATCATTTCTTTTTTAACATTTTAGATCTATTTTAAAATAGTTTCAGAGTAGATATGTTGAAAGTCAAAAAATTAAGATGCATATAATAGTATTCAAAATTCTGTATCTATTGTGTATAATTCATGGGTATTTAACAAAAATACAATGAATAGGTGATCAGATACTGGTAGGTTAATTCATAGTAAAAGGAAACGTGTGGCTATCATTAATATGCATTTTAATAGTCATATTAATTATCTTACCCTGTTTGTTCAGTTCCTGAATTGAATCTAGATGTACTCTTATAGCTAGAAGATCTGATGTGAGCTTCTATCTTGAAATAATATTTATGCTCTTTTTTCACTTTTAAAATGATACATAAAATTTAGCAGATCATTGTACTTGTCCTAAATATAGTCTATAAAATGCCTTTACAGTCCACTTAGGTGGACATAAATTTTCAACTCACTTAAGAAAATACCTAAGAGTGAGATTTCTGAATCATACAGTAAGATAATGTTTAATTTTGTATGAAATGCCAAACTGTGTTCAAAAGTGCTGGTACTATTATTTTTCCCTTCAGCAATAGATTAGAATTGCTATTGGTCTGCATCCTCTCCGTCATTTTGTTACTGAACTCAGGTTCAACTGCCTAAAATCAGTAATATAACTGACTAAAATCAATGATATAACATATTTATTCCCAAGTACAATTTGATGTCTGACTTATGATAGGCCATAGTAATAAGTAGTAGTAGTTCATTATTGTATACATTTAATTTTTAATACTTTTAAATCTTATGTGTTCCAATGATATATTTTTTTAATAAAGTGATTCCTGGGTGTTTTGTTCTTGTAACTAAATTGTGTTACTTCTACTTGGGATTTAAGTGCATATGAAAGATAAGGATCATATAATAGTCCTAATTTTGGGGGATCTAAATAATCTAGTCTGGATTATTTTGGATACAGTGCAAAGTTTTTCTTTCCTACACTGCATTTGTTATAATTCTTTTGGTGAATACTCAGTCGTTTCAACCAATTAAATATTTATATCATGAAAGGTATGTTTCAGGCACTGTGCTAGGTACAAAAGAAAAAGAAAATAGAGCAAAAACAAAAAATAAAAATAAGTATTTCTAACTGGAGACCAATTTGCAATTGCACAGCTACAAAAAAATAATAAAAAATATTTTTCTCTGGAGAAGTTTACTAAATATATCATGGGAAAGAAGCCATGAGATTATAAAATTGCCTGTTTCCCATAAAAGATCCATTAGATAGATACAAATAAATCTAAATGAATCAATATATACTATTGATTCACAGTAATGAATTTTCTTTTTCATAGGCTTATGTGCTGCGCTATAGAAAGTTGTAAAAATCAATATTTATTTTAATGATTTAGAGTATAATAGTATCAGTATATCATTTTTAAAAGTACTTTTATATAAGCAGTACTGACAATTTAGAAAACTGACAAACCTTTATAAAAATAATTATATGACAAATAATTGAAATCTCTGTATTAAAATCAGTGGGATGCCAAACAAAAAAACTAATCTTCAAAACAGATAGAAGAGAGGACATTATTTTCTTATTAACCTTAGAATTTTCTTAATTAAGTTAAAACTTCTCAATTTGTATAACCCTTAACATCTTAAATCTATCTATATATCTATCATCTATCTATCATCCATCTATCTACCTACTAGTATTTAGAGTATTTAACTAAAATATGTATTTAATTAAAATATGTGGAAATAATTATCACCACAACCTTATATTATTATATGCATTAACAATGATTTTCAAACTGTGGATTACATTTACCTGTTCAATCTCATACTCAGTTTAATGAAATGTTCGGAATTTTTAAAATGGAACAAAATAGTCAACATTAGATTTAAAAAAATAGAATAAAATATCAGTGCCATAGTTTGCAAATATGTCTAGCAATTTATACTTTGCAATATACTTTTTAACAATGCACATAAACAAAAATGGAAAACTACTACTTTTCAGCTATTATAAATAACCAGATGAAATTTTTAGCACTGTATAGCAACTTATCTTTATCCCTTTTTGAGGATATTTAAGGATATAATTCACAGGTTATTGACTGTGTTTAATAATGAAATATTTCTCAATAGTGTTTGCAAATATTTATTAGAGAAATCTTACAGAATTTGTTGACTTGATAAATATTAAATAAAATAAGAAAAATACAATCACCAATCAGGACAAAGCAATACAAACAAAATTGAAGTAATAACAAATAAAATAAGTAAAATATTAAAAAGTGAAAAATAAAGAGCATGATTGACCACATGTGGAATATCACTGTTTATATAAACTTTGTATTAGAAAATAAGGTAGGACATGTTTTGCTTACAGTTCTTAACTTAATGCTTTATATAATGCTGCAGAGCCAATAAACAACTACTAGCTGAATGACATAAGATAGTATAACATATTCAGATGTACACTTGTTAAATTATTTTTATGTCACTATAGGTTACAATATTGGTTTACAAAATTTAGACCATGATTGAAATCTCATTTTTTTCCTAACATGCTTAAGGGCTCACATATTTTTAACCATTTTAATTGTATCAATGTGTGTCAATACATGTTAATTCCATGTGAAAACATTTACCTACCAGTTAACTAATCCACCATCTTTCTGTTTTTACAAGATAGAAGGGGTTGTTATAGGGCAGGCCTTTGGCAAAATATAAACAGTGGGCCAAATCCGTTCCCTGGCTTGTTTTTAACAGTTTTATTTAAACACATTCATACCAGTTTGTTATTTATTGTCTATGGCTACTTATGTGCTACAATATCATATTGAGTTGTTGTAACACAGATTATACTAGGATAGCAAAACAAATGTATTTTACAGAATACATTTGCAGATTCATGGTCTAAAAGTTGGAAATAAAGAGAAACATAAACTAGATTCCATCCAAGAGCTCTCTGTCTAGTTAAAGATTGAGTAGAAAACAAGCAATATAGTGCACTGAGACGCATGTAAAAAATGATGTAGGTGGGAGGTAAACACAAGTTACCTGAGGAGGAAAGGCTTCCAAGCAAAATTGATACCCTAAAATTTGGTTTAAAACTTATTAATGTGAATTATTTGCTCTCATTTTTTTTCTTATAAACATGCATTAAAAAAGAAATAATTATTTTTCCCCACTTAAGGTCTAATCTGATATAGTGTGAAAAAACATGTGACTTCTCCAAGAACTTTCTTTTGACTTTAGCAGTTATATAGTTCATTCATTTTGCTGAAGTGAAGTGTAATATTCATTGTGTGAACACATTACATTTTATTCATTTGGCTGAGATATAATATTTATTATGTGAGTATATCACAGTTTGATTGGTGTTTCCTTCCAAGATTTTTTCGCTCATGAACTATTCTGACATCTTCCACAGTACATATACTATCTTTTATTTTAGCTATAAACCTAAGAATGCAATTGATGTGTCAGTTTTGCACGTGTACATCTTGACATTTTTCTCAGATCTACAATGATATTGCATTGAGCAAGAAATGAACTTGTTAGTTTATTAAGTTGTTAAGATAGTGAGGTTTTGTTCATAATTCTTACCAGCCTAATAAAATAATGTTGTCACATGACATTTGGCCAGCAGTAAATAAAAGAGACTATGACTCCCATCTTACTCAATACATAGTATTAATGCTGTGATAGGCAGAACAATGTCCCTCCAAAGTTGTCCATATCTCAGTCCCCAACATTTGTGTATGTGCATATATTTTATTACATGGTAAGGAGGAAGGTATATGGTTTCAGGTGAAATAACAGAGGCTAATCAGTTGACCTTAACATAAGAATTTTTCTAGAATTAACTGCAATATATCTTCAGTTATCTGCCATTCAGTGTAATCACAAGGAACCCTTTATACATGGAAAAGATAGATAAGAGAGTCAGAGTCTGAATGTTGCAATAGAAGAAAACCTGAAAGGAAATTGCTATCTTTGACGATGAAAAAGGGCTTGAGCCAAGGAATGCAGGTAACCTCTAGAAGCTACAAAGAAAAGAGAAATGTATTCTTTAGAACTTCCAGATAGAAATGTAACCCTGTTATACCCTAATTTGGCCTTATGCGACCCATTTTATACTTACAACCTCTAGAATTGTAAAATAATGTGTTGTGTAAGCTAATCAGTTTGTGACAATTTTTTTTTTTTTTAATTTCGGTGTGAGGAGGGAAGATAGCGAGGCAGACTCTAGCATGAGCTTCAACCAGGATCCACCTAGCAACCCTGTCTGGGGTAATGCTCGATTACCAAGCTATTTTTAGCACCTGAGGCCAATGTGCTCAGAGCAACCAAAGCTATCCTAAGAACACAGGGCCACATTAGAACCAATTGAGCCACTGCTTGTGGGAGGGGAAGACAAAAAAAAAAAGGGAGAGTGGGAGAGGGAGAGAAGTAGATGGTCACTTCTCCAGTGTGCCCTGACTGGGAATTGTACTGGGATATTCATACACTGGGCTGATGCTCAATCCACTGAGCTACTGGGCAGGGCTTGTGGCAATTTTTAAATTGTAGCAATGTAAACAAATGTATGTGCCTTTTTAACTGTTGCCAATTAAAAGGATGTAAAATTTTATTTAATAATTGTATTGTTTTGAACTTCTCTAATCATTAGCCAGATTGAACATCCCTTCATATATGTATTGGCTATCTGTTATTCTTTCTTGTGGAAAATATCTGTCAATACTTTTATCTCACTTTTTTTCCACTTTTCTATTGTTTCTGATTTTCTTATGAACTTATGAGTCATTTACTCATAATACTTTCCTAGGTAATTTTTACTAAATGATATGTCTTTGGTTTTATAAATTGCAAATATCTTTTATGCAATTTCCTTAGGGTGTCAATTTATAAAAAGTCATCTTGATTTAAACATAATTAAATTCTCACATATCCCCTGTTTAATTAGCAATTTAAAATAATACTTCCTTAACCCAATATTAACCATATATTCTACTTTTGTATTTGAAATTTTTGAAATCAACATTAAAGCTTTAATTTATTGAAATTTTTATATATATAGCATGTTTGCAATATTTATTTTTATTTGTCTTAAACATAATTACTTTTTTCCAACTCCATGTGTCAAAGAAAGGTACATCTTTCCACAATAGCTTATAACATATTTCAGAAGATAAAGTTCCAATTAACAGGCTTTTTTTTTGGGGGTGGGTGGGAGGGTTCTCTATATACTCCTTTGGAAATAAATCGACATCTGCAGTGATAATATAATAGTGTCTTTAATACAATAGCTGCACAAAAATTTCTAATATCTTGAATAGCAAATGAATATTCCCAGTTCTTGTTTGGAAGTGCCTTATATATACATATTTTCTTAATTTCTTTATGCCACATATAATTTTATGTTTTACATTACTAGAATCACTTACTACAAATGTTTTGTTAAATTTATTGGGGTGACACTGGTTAATAAAATTATGTATGTTTCAAGTGTGCCATTCTATAACATTATCTGTATGTTGAATTGTGTATTTACCACCCAAAGTCAAATCTTCTTCCATTACCATATATTTGACTCCTTTACCTTTTGCTGACTCCCCCACCCACCATTTCTCTGATAACCACCATAATGTTGTCTGTGTCTATGGGTTTTTGTCTGCTTATCTTTTTATTTATTTATTTATTGTTTTCAGTTTTATATTCCATATATGAAAAACATCCTGTTTCTTGACATTTTCAGTCGACTTATTTTGCTTAGCATGATATTCCCAAGGTCCATCAATGTTTTTGTAAATGGCACTATTTTATTTTTCTATAGCTGAGTAGTATTCTACTGTATATATGTACCTCATCTTTACACAATCATCTAAGAACACTTTAGTTGTTTCCATGTTTTGGCCACCATAAATAATGCTGCAGTAAACATAGAGGTACATATATCTTTATAAATATATATTTTTTAACTTTTGGCATAAATACCTAGAAGAAAAGTTGCTGGGTTATGTGATAACTGTATTCTTAATTTTTTGAGGAACCTCCATACTAGCTTTCGTAGTGGCTGAATTAGTTTCATTTGCACCAGCAGTGAATGAGAAATTTCTTACTTCCACAATCTCACCAACACTTGATATTATTTGTCCTATTGATAACACACATTCTAACAGGTATGAGGTGGTATTTCATTGTAGTTTTGATTTGTACTTCCTGAAAGGTAGTGAAATTAAGCATCATTTCATATATGTGTCAGTCATTTATATGTCTTCTTGGGAAGTGTTTTTGCTTCCAACTTTAATATGTTCTGAAGTAATATGTCTTTTGTTTCTATTCATGCTTGTATTTATTTTTTTCTATTTTAAACAAATGGAAAAGAATTGTACAGAGTATGGATCAATTTATGTTCCCTAATGACCTCTATAATCTGATAATATGCAGGGTGGTATAAAAGTAGTTTTATAGTTGTGAATGCATAAAACAGTTTATTCTTGTATTATTTTTTATAAATTATTATATTATTTTTCATATGAACGTATATGTAATATATGCATAAAGTTACATACCTTCTAGTATTCAGTTATATATACTCATCTTAGTTGTCTATTTAATAGAGAAATCAGTGATGTTAGGTTTGTTATAACTTGTATGGATGGTGCAGATATAATATGAGCATTCGCAAAAGAACAATAATCTTTCTTTTTTTTTTTTTTTTTGTATTTTTCTGAAGCTGGAAACGAGGAGAGACAGTCAGACAGACTCCCGCATGCGCCCGACCGGGATCCACCGGGCATGCCCACCAGGGGGCGATGCTCTGCCCCTCCAGGGCGTCGCTCTGCCACGACCAGAGCCACTCAAGTGCCTGGGGCAGAGGCCAAGGAGCCATCCCCAGCGCCCGGGCCATCTTTGCTCCAATGGAGCCTTGGCTGCGGGAAGGGAAGAGAGAGACAGAGAGGAAGGAGGGGGTGGGGGTGGAGAAGCAAATGGGCGCTTCTCCTATGTGCCCTGGCCGGGAATCGAACCCGGGTCCCCCACACTCCAGGCCGACGCTCTACCGCTGAGCCAACCGGCCAGGGCCGAACAATAATCTTTCTATAAAAGGTAATAGGGCCCTAGCTGGTTGGCTCCATGGTAGAGCATTGGCCTGGCATGTGGAAGTCCTGGTTCAATTTCCAGCCAGGGCACACAGGAGAAGCACTCATCTACTTCACCATCCCTCCTCCTCTCCTTTCTGTCTGACTGTCTCTCCCTCTTACACAGCTAAAGCTCCATTGGAGCAGAGTTGGCCATGGCACTAAGGATGGCTCCATGGCCTGCACCTCAGGCGCTAGAAATGGCTCCAGCTACAATCAAGCAACAGCCCAGATGGGCAGAACATCACCGCATAGTGGGCATGCCAGGTGGATCCTGGTTGGGTACATGTGGGGGTCTGTCTCTCTGCCTCCGCACTTCTCACTTAGAAAGATACAAAAAAAATGTAATAAAATGTATATTGTTTTTCAAAGAAAGTGATAGTCATCTTTACCTAAAAGTAAATGCTATTTTCCAAATGATATTAAAGAGACAGTGACAAATATGACTTGATCATCCATTGTAAAGTGTAAAATACTTTGCATGAAGCAAATTTTTATAGACCTTAATTTTACTACTTGAATATGAAAAGAAATGAATGTGATAAAGCATTTTCAATGTTTATACATGTCAATGGATTTATTTATAATCTAAATGAACTAAACTAAGGAACTTGCTAATTTCTTTTTAAATGTTATTACCATATATGTTAGGAAAACATTGAGTCATTATGAAATATTTTTAGTATACCCCAATTTTTATTATACATAAATTCTTCAAGTTCTCATGAAATATTTTTTATTTTACCACATGAAAGATTTTTTTTCCATTTTGATTTTGTTAGTTTTTATTTTAAATTAATCATTATTTAGTTGTATCATATAGCAGGTGAATTCTTTTATATTTTGAGTTTTGCCTGGGGCTGTACCAGAAGCTACAGGCTAAATTTGTGTCTTTGACAAGTGAAAATAGTATCTGAAATCTGATGAGGTGATTCCCTCAATTTTGTGTGCATGACTGTAAAATTTATGTGCAGATATCATTCAGTTTGATTTCATAGTAATGGAATTAAAGGCAAATAATAGAGCCTTTTAAATGTAAAATCCAATCCCTTACAGAAGTTTCTATATATTTTGTTTCACATATTCTATATTTGTTAGTTATAACTTATTGTTGCAGAGATATAAATGATCATGTACAAAACAATATGAGACCGATGAAGGGAATGTATATATACATGATCAGGAACAATCATTTGAGATTATATGTTGTCACACAGGGGACAGAGTAGCTGTTTACAAAAGTCCCAATATCTTGAAATTTAACAAAGGATGTACAGAACTATATTTAGTAATAATGAAAATAGTTACCTTATATTCATCAGAAATTTTTTTACTAATTATGGTTAATACTTGTTCCTTTATATCAGTTAAAGAAAGAATTATATTGTGGAATTTGTCACAGCTATATAATTTCATTGGTTTCCGTTATTATGTATTTAAATAAATATTTTATATTTGTTTATTCTATTATTTATAAATTTTAATGGGGTGACATCAATAAATCAGGGTACATATATTCAAAGAAAACATGTCCAGGTTATCTTGTCATTCACTTATGTTGCATAACCAACACCCAAAGTTAGATGTCCTCTGTCACCTTCTATCTAGTTTTCTTTGTGCCCCTCCCCCTCCCCCTTCTTCTCTTCCTCCTTCCCCCTTTTGCCCCCCACCATAACCACCACACTCTTGTCCATGTCTCTTAGTCTCGTTTTTATGTCCCACCAATGTAAGCAATCATGCAGTTCTTGTTTTTTTTCTGATTTACTTATTTCACTCCATATAATGTTATCAACATACCAATATTTTGTTGTAAATGATCTAATGTCATCATTTCTTATGGCTGAGTAATATTCCATAGTGTATATGTGCCACATCTTCCTTATCCAGTCTTCTGTTGAAGTGCTTTTTCGTTGTTTCCATGTCTTGGCCACTGTGAACAATGCTGCAATGAACATGGGGCTACATGTGTCTTTATGTATCAATGTTTCCGAGTTTTGGGGGTATATACCCAGTAGAAGGATTGCTGGATCATAAGGTAGTTCTATTTTCAGTTTTATGAGGAACCATCATACTTTCTTCCATAATGGTTGTACTACTTTACATTCCCACCAACAGTGAATGAGGGTTCCTTTTTCACCACAGCCTCTCCAACATTTTCTATTACCTGTCTTGCTGATCATAGCTAATCTAACAGGTGTGAGGTGGTATCTCGTAGTTTTGATTTGCATTTCTCTAATAAGTAATGAAGAAGAGCATCTTTTCATATATCTGTTGGCCATTTGTATTTCTTCCTAGGAGAAGTGTCTGTTCATGTCCTCTTCTCATTTTTTTATTGGATTGCTTGTTTTTTTGTTGTGGAGTTTTATGAGTTCTTTGTATATTTTGGATTTTAGGCCCTTATCTGAGATATTGTTTGAAAATATCATTTCCCATTTAGTTGGCTGTCTGTTTATTTTGTTGTCAGTTTCCCTTGCTGAGCAAAAACTTTTTAGTCTGATGTAGTCCCATTCATTTATCTTTGCCTTCACTTCTCTTGCCTTTGGAGTCAAATTCATAAAATGCTCTTTAAAACCCAGGTCCATGAGTTTAGTACCTATGTCTTCTTCTATGTACTTTATTATTTCAGGTTCCTATATTTAGGTCTTTGATCCATTTTGAATTAATTTTAGTACCAGGGGACAAACTGTAGTCGAGTTTCATTCTTTTGCATGTGGCTTTCCAGTTTTCCCAGCACCATTTGTTGAAGAGGCTTTCTTTTCTCCACTGTGTGTTGTTGGCCCCTTTATCAAAAATTATTTGACCATATATATGTGGTTTTATTTCTGGACTTTCTATTCTGTTCCATTGGTCTGAGTGTCTATTTTTCTGCCAATACCATGCTGTTTTGATTGTCGTAGCTTTATAATATAGTTTGACGTCAGGCATTGTAATGCCCCCAGCTTCATTCTTTCTCCTTAGGATTGCTTTGGCTATCCGGGGTTTTTAATAGTTCCATATAAATTTGATGATTTTTTTGTTCCATTTCTTTAAAAAATGTCATTGGAATTTTGATGGAAATTGCATTAAATTTATAAATTGCTTTAGGTAATATGGCCATTTTGATTATATTTATTCTTCGTATCCAAGAACAAGGAATATTTTTCCATCTCATTGTATCTTTTTTGATTTCCCTTAACAATGCTTTGTAGTTTTTGTTATATAGGTCCTTTACATTCTTTGTTATGTGTATTCCTAGGTATTTTTTTTTTTGTAATCGTGAAGGGGATTATTTTTTTGAGTTTGTTTTTTAATATTTCATTTTTGGCATATAGAAAGGCTATGGACTTTTGTATATTAATTTTGTATCCTGCAATCTTAGTGTATTGGTTTTTTGTTTCTAGTAATCTTTTTGTAATGTCTTTGGGGTTTTCAATGTATAGGATCATATCATCTGCAAAAAGTGATACCTTTACTTCTTCTTTTCCAATATGGATGCCTTTTATTTCTTTCTCTTGTCTGATAGCTCTGGCTAGAATTTCTAGCAGCACGTTAAATAAGAATGGATAGAGTGGACAGCTTGTCTTGTTCCTGATTTTTGGGGAAAGTCCTCAGTTTTATGCCATTTAATAAGATGTTGGCTGATGGTTTATGATATATGGCCTTTATCATCTTGAGATATTTTCCTTCTATACCCATTTTGTTGAGTATCTTAAACATAAAGTTGTGTTATAGTTTATCGAATGCCTTTTCTGCATCTATTGATAAGATCATGTGGTTTTTGTTCTTTGTTTTGTTGATATGGTGTATTATGTTAACCGTTTTATGTATGTTGAACCATCCTTGAGATTCTGGGATGAATTCCACTTGATCATAATGTATTATTTTTTTAATATGTTGTTGTATTTGATTTGCTAGTATTTTGTTTAGTATTTTAGCATCTGTATTCATTAGAGATATTGGTCTGTAGTTTTCTTTTTTTGTGCAGTCCTTGCCAGGTTTCGGTATGAGGGTTATGTTGGCCTCATAAAATGTGTTTGGAAGTATTGCTTCTTCTTCAACTTTTCAGAAGAATTAGAGTAGAATAGAAACCAAGTCTTCTTTGAATGTTTGATAGAATTCATTAGTATAACCATCTGGGCCTGGACTTTTATTTTGGGGGAGGTTTTTAATAGTTTTTTTCTATTTCTTCCCTGCTTCTTGGTCTGTTAAGGCTTTCTGCTTCTTCATGACTCACTGTAGGAAGGTTGTATTGTTCTAGGAATTTTTTTTTTTTTCTAGATTGTTGAATTTGGTGGCATATAGTTTTTTGTAGTTTTCTACAATAATTCTTTGTATATCTATGATGTCTGTCGTGAATTTTCCTCTTTCATTTTTGATTTTATTTATATGAGTCCTTTCTCTTTGTTCCTTGGTGATCTTGCCAAGGGTTTGTCAATTTTGTTGATCTTTTCAAAGAACCAGCTCCTTATTTTATTAACTTTTTCTCTAGTTTTACTGTTCTCTATTTCATTTATTTCTGCTCTAATTTTTATTATTTCCTTTCTTCAGCTGGTTTTGGGTTGTTTTTGTTCTTCTTTTTCCAGTTCCTTAAGGTGTGAAATTAAGTGGTTTACTTGGGCTCTCTTGTTTGTTCAAATAGGCCTGAATTGATATGAACTTCCCTCTTATTGCTGCCTTTGCTGCATCCCAGAGATTCTGATATGTCGTATTGTCATTTTCTTTTGTCTGTATATATTTTATGATCTCTGCACTTATTTCATCTTTGACCCATTCATTTTTTAGAAGTATGTTGTTTAGTTTCCACATTTTTGTGGGTTTTTCCTCCTCTTTTTTTGCAGTTGAATTCTAGTTTCAAGGCTTTATGATCAGAAAATATGCTTGGTACAATGTTAATTTTTCTGAATTTGCTGATGTTATTTTTGTGGCCCAACATATGGTCAATTCTTAAGAATGTTCCATGTACACTAAAGAAAAATGTATACTCTGTTGCTTTGACATGAAGTGTCCTGTAAATGTCTATCATATCCAGGTGCTCTAGTGTTTCATTTAAGACCAATATTTCTTTATTGATTTTCTGTTTTGATGAACAATCTAGAGCCATCAGTGGTGTATTGAGATCTCCAAGTATGATTGTATTTTTGTCAGTTTTTGTTTTTAGGTCAATAAGTAGCTGTCTTATATATTTGGTGCTCCTTGGTTTGGTGCATATATTTTAAGAATTGTTATGTCTTCTTGATTTAGTGTCCCTTTAATCATTATGAAATGACCATTTTTATCTCTGAGTACTTTTGTTGTCTTTTAGTCAGTATTATTAGATATGAGTATTGTTACACCTGCTTTTTTTTTTGGATGTTATTTGCTTGGAGTATTGTTTTCCAGCCTTTCACTTTGAATTTGTTTTTATCTTTGTTGTTTAGATGTGTTTCTTGTAGGCAGCATACAGTTGGATTTTCTTTTTTAATCCATTCTGCTACTCTGTGTCTTTTTATTGGTAAGTTTAATCCATTTACATTTAGTGTAATTATTGACACTTGTGGGTTCCCTAGTACCATTTTATACATTGCTTTCTGTTAGTTTTGTATCTTGTTTGATTCTTCTCTTTTGTTTTTCTATAATTTGTTTTTGTTTGTTTGTATTCCATACTTCTTTCTTCTGTTGCTACCTTTTTTAAATCATGTGCTTCTGTGGTGGTTTTTTCAAGGGTGGTTACCATTTAGTAATAAAATGGTACATATCATATTCATTTTAGTACACTATCTTATGGGTACTTCTGCAGTCCATCATCCTTTGCTACTGTTAATCTCTATCCTCTCCCCCCCCTTTTTTTGTTTTTTTTTTGTCACAGTTTAAATTTGGTTTTATTATATTCTTGTGGTTTTGTTTTGTTTTGTTCTTTGTATCTGGTTGGAAAACCTCCTTTGGTATTTCCTGGATTGGGGGTTTTCTGATGATAAATTCCCTCATCATTTTTGTATTTGTGAATGTTTTTATTTCACCTTCATTTTTGAAGGATAGGTTTGATGGGTATAGTATTCTTGGCTGAAAGTTCCTGTCTTTTAGGACTTTAAATATGGGGTCCACTCTCTTCTCGCTTGTAGAGTTTTGCTGAGAAATCTGATGATAATTTAATAGACCTTTCTTTATATGTTGTATTCTTCTTTTCCCAAGCTGCCTTGAGAAGTTTTTCATTGTCATTGGTTTGTACCAATTTCATTATGATGTGCCTTGGAGTAGGTTTGTTGTGTTTAAGAAAACTTGGTGTTCTGTTTGCTTCTTGAATTTGAGGCTTCAGTGCTTTCCACAGGCTTGGGAAGTTCTCGTCTATTATTTGTTTGAATATATTCTCCATTCCATTTTCTCTCTTCTCCCTCTGATATACCTATTATTCTTATGTTATTCTTTTTGATGAAGTCAGACAATTCCCGTAGAGCTTTCTCATTTTTTTTTTAATTTTTGAGTCTCTCTCTTCTTCTCTCTGTTGTGCCTCAAGTTGCTTGTCCTCTATGTCACTAATCCTACCTTCTATCTGGCCTGTTCTATTAGCTAAGCTTGTTACCTCGTTTTACAGTTCATGAATTGAGTTTTTCTTCTTTTTTTGATTTGTTTTTATAATTTCAATTTCCTTGGTAATATATTCTTTGTGTTTGTTGAGTTGTTTTCTGAGCTCCCTAAATTGCCTTCCTGTGTATTCTTACATATCTCTTAGTATTTTTAGGATTTCTATTTTAAATTCTCTGTCATTTAGCTCCAAGATTTCCAATATATTAAATTTTTTCTCAATAGATTTTCTGCATCTACCTGTGCTACTTTTCTATCTTTTGTATCCATTATATTCAATTTTCTTTTTCTTAATGGCATCTGAGGGTGGTCTTGTTAATAGCACTAATCAGAATTAATAAAGAATAAAAAGAAAAAAGAATTTGAAAAAATAAAATAAAAAATAATAATCATTTATTATTTCCCCCTTTTTTTTTCTTTTCTTCCCCTCCTCTTCCCTCTTCCTTGGGAAAATATCATGATAAACTGTGAATTATATAATGCTAAAAGGAACAAAAACTGCCTATAATGGAGGGCCTGAGTTGGGAGGAAGTGTTCAAGTGGCAAAAAAGAATGTAGATACCCACAAAATGCAAAAAAGGAAAAATATTTGTTTATGTATAAAATGATTTGCTTGTGATGGTTGACTAAGATATATAATGAGAGGGATAAGAGGGAAACAGGAAAAAGGAAAAATAAAGGAAAAAAATTACTATTGTATTAAGTGGAGCAAAAACTAGATAGAATAGAGAGCTGGGTTTGGGAGCAATGCTAATGAGTAAAAGGTGAAGTAAAAAGCACCCAAAGTGCCACACACATAAAAAATTTTGAGTCCCAATTAAAATAATTGTTTGTGATTGAGGATTGAATGAGAGAAAAAGTAAGAGGAGAAAAGAAGAAACTAATGGAGAGGGAGAAAAAAGAAAAAGGGGAAGAGGCAAAGAAGAAAAAAGAAAAAAAAACAAAAAGAGAGTGAGAGGGAATTAAGGGTTTTGGAGTGTAACCCTCATGGAGAGAAAGGAGGAAGAAAAGAAAAAGAAATAGGAAATGTAATACTTATGGGTAGTGTAGTTCAAGAAGAGGAAAGAATAAGATGGGCAGAAAATAAAAAGACCTAGGTGGAGGAAAAAGAAATAATAATAATAAAGGCAAGGATATGAAAGAAACAAAAAAAAAATAGTGGAACAAGTTATAAAGTCTATGGATTTTTCTTGATTTTGAGAGATTAACTTTTTCCTTTTTCTTTCCTCTCCCTTTTCCTGGTCAATGACTCTGTACCTCAGGCTCTGCCCCTGTGGCATGCTTAGGTAGGGATTTGTAGTTGATGAGACCCTATGGCGATGTCATATATTAGATTTCAGTCTCGTTGGAAGTCAAGGCTTGTTAGCGTTTTGCAGGCTCCGACAATGAGAGAGTCCGTTTTCCTGGAGCCTCTCTCCTTGTCTCTCCTTCCTGAATTAGCAGCCTGATGATCCAGCTATGATATGAGGCTGCTGCTGCCTCTGCCTGGGGAGTAAGGGGCTCAAAGAGCTGGCAAATCCCCACTCTATCCCCACTCAATGCAGGGCTCTGGGTAAGGCTCTGCCAGTTAGAGCCACCAGCATGATCAGGCAGGGCTGGGAACCAATTGCTCTCAAGGTGACTTTCTATGATCCTCCAGGCCTGTTCAGCATGCCTAGCACTCTGTGGGACCACTCTCCCCAGGCTTTTTGCACTTTGTAACCTGTTTTGCTGAGAAGAAGATGCCCTAGTCACTGCCTGCAGTACAGGAGGTATTAAAAGCTGCCAAGTTTCTCTTTTTAGCATATATCCCTGAGTATGAAAGCTCTGCCAATCAGAAGTTGCCCCCACCCCTTTAGCAAGAGGTACTAAAAAATATCATGTTTCTTGTCTTAGATCGCTGTTCTGAGAGAGATCTTGTCAGTTAGAGCCGTGTAGGTCACTTGGGAGGTGAGCAGCCTGTGGGTTAAGCTAATTTCAGCGATTGGACCCGTGATCTGCTCCAGGAAGGACTGCAAGCTGCCTGTGCGTCCCTCCCCCAGACACTTGATTGTTAACTTGAATGACTGGGTGAGGTACCCCACTCGCCCAGAAAGTTCACTTTGGTGCACTCCTGCATGCCACTGGCAGCTGCTGCTTGCCTGTCTTTGCCAGGGACAGCACGGGCGTTAGCTTGCGTGGGCTGATTGACCACAGGCACACTGTTTCTTTGGCTTGAACGAATGTCCATGCTGCAGCCTAGCTTCCTGGACACCCTTAGCCACCTGACTCTATCTCAGTTCCAAGTGAAAGCAGCCTTTGCTCAGTTTAGTGAGGAAGGCGGAGTATTCCTTTCTCCATCTTATTTCCTTCCGGGGTGATTATATATTTATTCAATTTTTTGCTTGATCATACCTTCATTTTCAGTGTGAGCGACTCCCAGATGCTCCAAGGATAGATTTTTCTGTCTCTTGTTGATGAACTTGTTGAAATTTTGGGGAGATTTGTCGGTCGTGCTCCTCATGATGCCATTTTTCTGATGTCCAGGTTCTTAATTTTATAATTATAAATAAACATATTAATAAGCATGTTTGTTTTTAATTGTTTGATTTTATTATTTTGTGTTTTAAAGAATAGAAATAAAAGCATAATGCCAAATAAAGGTTAGACACAAAATGAAAGGCAACTAATTCATAGCATTGTTTAGAAATACATGAGATATTCAACAAAAATCTATTCTTATCAAGAAAATTTCATTTAAAATTTTTTTGTAAGGCCAAGTATTTGATTCACACACAGTTGCTATATTTTTGTATGACCTTGTGAAACAAAAAAGAAATGTCAGGTTCACATTTGAAAACATTTTTATTTTTATTCATTTTGTTCATTAAAAACATCTAAAAGTCCTTTGACATTATTTGTATTTTTGCAGCTGTTTTCATTAATTTGAGCCAAACTGTGAAATGTGTTGATTTCGCCATGATCAACCCATGAAATCAGTTCTCTAACTGTCTCGTATACTGGCTTCTTACCAAAAAATACTCTAAATAAAAGATGTGCTATGAAATGACAATTACCATTCATATGTACATGTCTCATTATAAAAGTTTTTAATGAAAACTAGAGAACTAGAAATACATCGATAGATGTTTTAATTCCATGTTATTGAAAAAGTGTTATGACATTTTAGCTTGAATATGGAATTGGAATTGCAGTAACCTTCACTCACCCTGTAGTTTTATGTTTTGCTTTGTTTTATTTAATAGTTATTGGCCATAGTGACATTTATGACAACATGGATGGAACTTGAGAACATTATACTGAATGAAATAAGTAAATCAGGAAAAGCTAAGAACTGTATGATTTAAAACATAGGTGGGATATAAAATTGAAACTCATGGACAGAGACAAAAGTGAAGTGGTTACCAGGCAGAGGGGAACATGGAGGAGGGGAAGGAGGAGGGAGTGGGAGGAGGGGTGTAAAGAGAGACAATTATAAGGTGACAGAAAATGATTTGACTTTGGGTGATGGGTATACAACATAATCAACAGTTAAAATGCTATAGAAATGTTTACCAGCTACCTATGTAATCTTATTGATCAATGTTAGTTTGCTAAAGTCAATTTTCTAAATAAAATATAAAATAGTAATTGGATTTAACTATAATTTGGTAATTGTATTAGATTTACAAAGACTTTTATTTTTTCTGTATTTTCTTTATATGCTCTTTTTACTAATATTTATAAATATATTGTAGGGAAAAATTAGGTTTAGAGTTATTTGTATGAAAATACATTATTAATAAAAAATAATATAGGAATAAACTGTTTTATGTATTCACAGCTGTAAACCTACTTTTGCTACACCTTGTATATGACCAAAAAATTAATATGCAGGTTCTATATTAAATTTATTTCTTTAAGAGTGATGTACAAATAAAAGCAATATATACTGATTCTTGTCTCCTAATCTGAATTATTTACTCAGCATTTTATTATTTAGTTTGTATGGGTAATGTTGAGTTCGATATAATTCAGATCTGTCAAAATGTTCGTACCAAGAGTGTATTTATACAACCTGTTTGCAAAAATAGTATTAATCTGACTTATTAAAATTATTTGCTAATGTATCTGCATATTTTATGTGGAAGCATATTAATAAGTATCTTATATTTTCACATTTGTTTTAAGAATAACATGCTTTAAGATAATTTGAATCCTTGCCATAAACTTTTCTAACAATTCTCCTTAAATTATACTTTATACATGCTTATATGAAGCACATGTTTTAAAATTTTTGAAGTATTTTTTGTTAGAAATATAATTTTCTTTTACATCGTTATATATGTTAATGAAAAACAAAAAGAGACACTGGATTTTGGTTAAGTCGTCATAATTCAATATGTTAATTCACTTTATTAGCTAACTTATCAAGTTGAATTGTGTTATTTTTGTTATTAATAGTGTGCAAAAGTCTTTTGAATATTCACTTTTCTTTCAGGCAATTTTTCAGAAACATGTTGAAATAGGTAGAATTATATTGTAGAGCATATAATTTTGATGGATGATATAGTTCTAGTGAGATTCTAAAATTGTTCACCATTAAAAATAGTGGGAACACAATGATCTTGTATTCAATACATGTTTAGGAGCAGATCATAGAACAAAAGTATACACAGATATACTTTAATGTAATTGTGGAACTTACATTGTTTCTGTGTACATGTGTTCTGTTTTGGTTAATGACCTAGTACCTACGGCCATGACATACTGAGTGTTTCATATCAGTGTATTTCTGTAGGTTTTTAACACAAGCTAGAATTTACCCAGGGACTCTCTATAATACTGGGCAACCTCTAGTTCTATGACTGTGTTGTGAGTCTCTGTGAGGTGTAGGTAATCCTTAGATTAATCACTGAAATATTATAGTGGTTTATAAATCTCACTAAAATTATTGTTTAATCATTGGAGAATAGAAATAGAAATTATAAAGCATATATGATAAAACTATAGATTTTATTAACAGATTCTTGAGTGTAAGAATTGGAGTTGCACATTTAGAATTTTTAATTATTATATATTTATATATGGTCTTTACTATGGAACTAAGAACTTTGATATAGCACCTAGTTCTCACATCTCTCCCTTGAGTTAGATATTACTTCAGAGTTAAAGAAAATGAGATCAGAATGATAAGTAACTTAGCTAAACCCAGCAACATCCATGCTTTAGGGTGACACTCCAACCAACTGAGCTATCTTGCCAGGACTTAATTTTTATTGATTTTTAGAAAAACAGAGAAGCCAAGAGAGAGAGAAGGAAGGGGGAAGGGAAACATTTGTTGTTCCACTCAGCCGTGCTCTTTTTTGGTTGCTTTCTGTTCAATCCGCAACCTTGTTGTTCCAGGATGATGCTCGTAACTCATGAGTCAGGATTTAAAAATCAAACTTTCACACAATATTTTTCTGTGGATGGTGAATAATAAAATTATAAATACAGAACTCTTTTAATTATGTCAAACTCCATATGTTTCAAGGTGTTTGTTTACAAAAGTTCCTTTTAAGGATACTTGAGAGATTGACTTCAAACTATAAAATACAGACCTGAGGACAACAGATTTTTGCTTCCATAGAAGTTTTAAATCTAAATTGTAGAGTATTTTAGGTCAAAAAGTTGTCACAGTAAAAAAAGTTTTTAAAATCTGGGTCCATTGAAAGAAATTTCCATTTCCCAGCTAAGTATATGCATGGCTTTATTCAGTATTGCATTTCTTTTATTGACATGAGTTGTAAGCATTCTAAGTAAATGTGTACCTTGTTGATATAATTTTAAATGTTTTTTTGAAAGAGAGATAGCAAAATAACTTCAACTCAGAGGGGTCAAATACACATGTATGATTGTTTCTAGAGAATGACTAAAATTACTAAAACCAGGGCCTTGTGCAATATCAAATGAGAGTATATCAGGATTCAAGCTAAGCAAACCAGAAAACATTAGTGTAAAAGGTCGTAGAATTTATTTCCAGAGGCAAAGTATTAACAGAATATGTTTAAAGCCTTTGAAATACCATCTTCATTAAATTTCTTCTCAGAAAAATGCAAAGTCACACTCCATTAAGTGTTGCTATTGTTCAAAGCTCCTTAAGTATAGAGTTATTATGGAGGTTTGAAATGATTGAATAGAGATTGTAAATTTAATACAATAAGATATTCCCTGATACTATACATTCTTAAATAATACATTAACTCTCTTGACAGGATGCAGAGGAATTTGTACATCCCTGAAATTATGCTTTTTGATGTATTTAGAAATTGATTATGAACAAACTACTTGCCACAAGCACTGACTTTGAACATAGATCAAAAAATCAGTCAATGTAAAAAAGCAAGCATATTGGCTCCTTAGCATCTCCATGAGAAAACTCCCACAGAAGGAATAATTGTAAAGAAATTGGTTAAGGAATAGTGAACAGAAGGCATGTAGGCAAAATTGGAGACAAAAGTTGATGTGAAAGGCAATGGTTTAGATAATATGTAATGCTTTTATTCTGTGAGAATTTTAATTACAAGATTTTCAAAGTTGGCAAAAAACAAAGATTTAGAAAAATAACATTTAAAACTATTATTTTACTCTCCAACAAACCTCTATAATTCTTTCATTTTTTGTATTTTACAATCTGCCTATAGAAAAAAGATATTAGAGGCATTTTAGTGGAATATATATGGCAAAGTAAGTAGATGGAAATTAGTCAATATATAATAATAAGTGAAATTTAAAAGGAATAAAGCATAAAAATGGATGATTAGTGTTTTAGATATCATGTAAATATTAAACATAAACATGTAAATATAAAACATCATTGATATATAGAAGTTATTTAATTTTAACAATATAAGAAGTATAGTATATTCTTAAGGGAATGCTTAAAAATAGTAGAGTATTACTACTGTTACAATAACAAAAATATCAGATAACGCATATCAAATTTCTTTGAATGTCAGACTTTATTCTGACATTCATCCATTAAGATTCATCCAGTAATGTATGCTTATTAAGATATTTACAAATTTTACTTTTTGTGAGGAAGAAACACACATTGCAGGCCACTGTAAAATAAATAGAATGGCAGAATAAATGTGAACTTCTAGGAAAAAAATTAAATTCTGATCATTTAGGTGAAGAGTGCTATAAAATGCCATGTCTAAATTTTTTCTAACAATACAGTATATATATTTTTATAATTGGAAAATATGAAGTTAGAGGCAAGAGAAATCTGTAGTTTGTTGTAATAAATTTAATTATTTCTATTTGCCTAATTACTTGGTGAAAGTAGCGAGATAATATTTGAGCCGACATTGCTACTTTAAAGATATATATTTTTGATCATTTGATATACTACATTAATTTTTCTAATGATGTTGACATTCTTAATCTAGATGTGATTTTCTTGACTCTAACTTGGAAGACTTGTAGATATTGTACACGATGGCCATACATCTACACCACCAGTGACAGAGATAAAACAATCTTGGCAAGCAATCACAAATTTATTCAGCAAGGTAGATTCATGTTGCCTATTTTTATATTTCAACAGCAGCATTGCTCTGCTCAATTTATACTGTCAGCACTAACTTATAATATTTTTTTCAGAGTTGTCAAACTGAGCAAAATGAATTTGCCTATAAGTTTATTGGAGAGTGAATGACTTGACTTGAGAAAATGTTATTTTCATAAAATGACATTTTTTGAAATATTTGAACTCATGATTACCTCTACAAATTTCAAGAATTTGATTATATTATTTCAATAAGTGCCATTTATTCTCTTTTCAAAATCCAGTATGTTTGGGCTCATTTATGTTAACATGTGTGTAAGTGTATGTATCTTTGTGTATGTGTATGCATCCATAGAAACATTTTAGTTATACAAATAACTTATACATAGGCATTCATCCTGGAATATTAACATAACAAAACTATTTGGTTTTTGTGTGAATGATATTCTAGATGTCACTATGTATTTTATTACCCAGAAGAAATCTCCATGGCATTCGTGGAATAATTTACATATTAAAATCATGAGAATAGGAAGTGATATCTCTAATCTTTGAAACAAAATCTGGAGTGAAATACATTATTATAGAGAAAGATTGATCTGACTGAGATTCAAGGGCAATAAATAATATGTTGAATGCAAAATAAAATTACCTGAAAGTCAGGTAAAATTACCTGAGTATTTTTTTAATATCTCAGATCTCACACAAAGAACAGATGATAAAGTCTCATCCTAAAACAGCTTGGATTGAGGTTGAAAACTCATCTGTACCAACACAACACAAGGAGATGCCAGTTTAGATAACAAATTGAACAAGAACTATACAATTAAAAACAGAAATATCTAGCCAACATTTTTGGGTTGTTCAGCAGCCTGATTATGGTAAATCATTGCCCCGAACAGAATATGTTGATGAGATAATATACATGTTGCAGTTGTAATAACAGGTATAGCAATAAGCAACTTTGATCAAAACAGGACTGACATATTTGTAAAGAAGGAATACAACTGAAATAAATGGATGGATTCATGGTTGGATAGATAGATAAATAGATAATAGATTACTCTCGAATTATATAACAAAGTACCACAAACAACATGGCTGAAAAGAACAGAAACTTGCCCTCTGGAAGGCAAAATTCTGAAAACAAACTTTGTCATCTCTTTACATAATCTTCTGTCTGTGTGCATCTGTCTTTGTTACCATATTTTCCCATTTTTAATAAGGACACCAATCAAGTTGGATTAGGACTTACACAAATTAGTTTATTTATTACCTCTGTACAGGCCTCACTTAAAAAAAAAATCATGTTTTAAGGTACTGGAGTTTAGGACTTCAACATATCTCTCTAGATGGCCAAAATCCAACCAGCAATGTTTACACATTTATAAAAAGATAGTTTGATAATATTAAAACTTGGGATATGGAAACTGTTTTATTATATTCTTTACAAATGATGGTGTGGTCAATCTCATCAACTATGGATTTAATCCATTTATTAGGATACAAGATACAAGAGAAAATTTAAAAAAGCTTTTATATGCACCATATTTTTTATATTTGATTAAAATAATAAAGCATAATATCCATGATTTCACAGGTAGAGAAAAAGAATTGAGAAGAAAATTACTATGATTGTTTCAACATATTAAAGAGCATAACATGTAATAGTAACTTGTTTTTAGTAACTTAAATAGAGTTATAAAAGCTTGTGAGAATATATATCATTTCATTCATGTTAAAGAAATTTAAATATGAAGGATAAGAATAGTCACTATCTTCAAGAAAATGAAACTTCAGTGAAAGCCTTAGAATAGAAATACTAAGGATTTTATAATTTATTGCATAAATCAGCAAAATTTATGGGAGAATTTAAATGGAAACAAATTTAGAAAATCCTATCAATATTTGTGACACATGAGTGATTATAGAATATACAGAGTTTTCTCTATAATTAATCTATATTTTTCTAAAATCATAGAATATAGAAATAGAGAAAAGAAGAACAAGCTAAGTATGTTATTAGCTGATGTCTTCTTTTTCAAGAAGAGTTACAGTGGAGTAGATATTTATAGGCTTTGATGACTGATCACACATGGGAAATGAGGATGAGAAACATGGAACAAAAAGGCATAGACCCCATCCTAACTCAAATCTTAATCTTTGAATTGCCACCCAGGTTACTGAGATTTGTACTTTTGTGAAAAAAACTGAAGTTAAAAACTAAAATTCTGAAGTCAAAGGCTTCTGTGCAGAGTTTTTAATTTTTTTCCTTTTCTCTTTTCTTTCTTCCTTTTTCCTTCCTTTTTCTTTCTATTTTTAGTGAGAGAGAGAGAGAGAGAGAGAGAGAGAGTCAGGAAGAGAGAGAGATAAGAGGCATCAGTTCTTCTTTGCGATACCTTAGTTATTCATTGATTGCTTTCTCATATGTGCCTTGACCGTGGGGCTCAAGCCAGTGATTCCTTGCTAACGCCAGTGACCTTGGGCTCAAGCCAGCAACCTTGGGCTTCAAGCCAGTGACCATATGGTCATATCTATGACATGATGCTCAAGCCATCGACCTCAGGTTATTGAATCTGGGTCCTCAGCATTCCAGGTTGACACTCCATTCTCTGTGCCACTGCCTGCTTAAGCCTTCCTTCCTTTCTTTTTTCCTTCCTTCCTGCCTTTCATTTTGTTCCTCCTCCTCCTTCTTCTCCTCCTTCTCCTCCACCACCACCACCTCCTAATCCCTCCTCCTCCTCGTCCTACTCTTCTTCTTCTTCTTCTTCTTCTTCTTTTCTTCTAACTCTGAAAAAAAGAAAACAAACCTTTCAAAAGAACATTAAAAAACAAGAAAACTGAGAGATGAGGAAAATTAAAGGATGGGTAGATCATTTTAACAAACCCCTTAAGAAGTATGAACATACTTTTTTTCTGTTTTTTTTTATAGCACTTAGAAAAGTGTATAAATCAGACATAAGAGCCAACATAAAAAATACTAAAGAGGAAAAAGATCTACCTCTATAAGAAGTATTTTGTTATAAAACAACTAAGATTAAAGGTAAGAAGAGAAGAAACAACAAGTCATTATGACCAGCTTCTAGGTAGATACAATTTAATAAAACAACTACTTGAGAAGATGGCAGTGGAGTAGGTGGACTCACAGAAGCCCAGCTCTCACCAACAAACTGGAATACAAATCAATTTATGAAAAAGCAGCATGTAAAACCAACTCTGGAATACAAGAACAGCTCTCAAAAACCAAGAAGCAAAGAAGAAGACACAACAAACCTGGTAGGGAGTGCCTGAATCTCCCCTATTTACAGGAACAGAGAGGGGAGAGAGGCTGAGAGCCTAGAGGGGATAGCACCCCAGGGGAAAAGAGCAGGAAATACTGCTCACAGCCACTTGCCTGGCAACCAGGGAGCGAGGTGTGTTGAAAAGATCAGCTTATCTCCCAAGTGGAAAGGATAGAGAGAGGGACAGACTGTGAGGGGCTAAGAATGCAGGAGGTGAACTAAAAAGCTGACTCATCCATGCTGGAGGTGGCCAGCTGGGGGAGAGACTGAACCTTCCACAAAACAGTACTGAATTGCTTGCAGATCAGAGATCTCCAGACATCTCTCCAGCTCCAATCAGTGCAAGAAGACACAGCTGAAAACAAGAAGTAGGGAAGAGGGGCAGTAACTCAGGTCTCCATGGAGATCTGAGATACACCTCCCCCTACTGAAGCTGAGAAAACACCCTGCCCCCAGAGAGATTAGTTGGCGGAAGAGGCCTTCAGAGTCTCAGGTTACACCCATCACATTCCTGGATACAGTTTCAAGGAAGCCCCCTGCTGAGATCAATAAACAAGACTATAACCTATTAAGAAAACAAACAAATCAAGACTTCAAAGCTGCCCAAATCCGAAAGTGGATTACAAATCATAGCTGATACCAACCCAAGAAGACCTAGAAATAACACAACTGAAAACTGGAGGCAGACAACACCAAGCCTAGACTCAACCAACTCTACAAATAAAACACCCAAACACAATGAGAAGACAAAAAAGTGCAATCCAAATGAAACCACAAGAGATACCTTCAGGAGATGAACTGAGTGATATGGAAATAATCAAACTCCCAGATGCGGAGTTCAAAATAATGATTGTAAGGATGCTTAGGGATCTTAGAACAACAATGGATGGTCACTATGAACACCTAAATAAAGAAATAGCAAGTATAAAAAAAAATCATTCAGAGATGACAAATACAATACCAGAAATAAAGAGCACAATGGAAGGAATTAAAAACAAGATAGATAGAGCTGAGGATCAAATCAGCGAGTTGGAGAACAACTGGAATGAAGGCATGAAAGCAGAGAAGAAAAAAGAAGAGACTCAAAAAGTCTGAGGAAACTCTTAGAGAGTCTGTGACAACATGAACAGAAATAACATCTGCATCATAGGGGTACCTAAAGAAGAAGAGAAAGGACAAGGAATAGAGACTTTGTTCAATCACATCATAGCTGAAAACTTCCCTAAATTAATGCAGGAGAAACTCTCACAAGTTCAAGAAGCACAGAGGACTCCATTAAAGAGAAACCCAAAGAAACCTACACCAAGACACATCATAATTAAAATACCAAAGCTAAGCAATAAAGAGAAAATATTAAAAGCTACAAGAGAAAAAAAAGCTATCACCTACAAAAGAGCCCCCATAAGAATGACATCCAACTTCTCAACAGAAACACTTGAGGCCAGATGGGAATGGCAAGAAATATTCAAAGTAATGCAGAACAAGAACCTACAACCAAGACTACTTTATCCAGCAAGTCTATCATTTAAAATTGAAGGAGAAATAAAAAGCTTCCCAGACAAAAAACAACTCAAGGAATGCATTACAACCAAACCAATGCTGCAGGAAATGTTAAGGGGCCTGTTGTAAACAGATCAAAGTGGGAAAGGAATATAGCAAAAAAGATATACAGCTTGAAAGAATAAAATGGCAATAAACAACTACATATCAATAATAACCATAAATGTAAATGGATTAATGATCCAATCAAAACACTTAGGGTAACTGCATGGCAAAGAAAACAGGACCTGTACATATGCTGTCTACAAGAGACACACCTTAAAACAAAAGATACACATAGATTGAAGGTAAAAGGATGGAAAAAAAAGCTAAGGTAGCAATACTTATATCAGACAAATTGGACTTTAAACAAAGGATATAGTAAGAAATAAAGGAGGCCACTACATAATGATAAAGGGAACAATCCAACAGGAAGATATAACTATTATAAATATCTATGCACCTAATGTAGGAGCACATAAATATAGAAAGCAAACTTTGATGGATTTAAAGGGCCAGATCAACAGCAATACTATAATAGTAGGGGATTTCAATACTCCACTAATATCACTAGATAGATCCTCAAGAAAGAAAATTAACAAAGAAACAGCAGACTTATTGGACACACTAGATCAACTCGATTTAATAGATATTTTCAGAACCTTTCACCCTAAAGCAGCAGAATATACATTCTTTTCAAGTGCTCATGTTACATTCTCTAGGATAGACCACATGTTAGGGCACAAAAGCGGTCTCAACAAATTTCAGAAGATTGAAATCATATCAATCACTTTCTCCGATCACAATGGCATTAAACTAGAAATGAACCACAACAGAAAAGCTCAAAAATTCTCAAACACATGGAAACTAAATGGCAGGTTGTTAAATAATGAATGGATTAAAAATGAGATCAAAGAAGAAATAAAAAAAATTCCTAGAAATGAATGACAATGAGCATACAACTCAAAATTTATGGGACACAGCAAAAGCAGTCCTGAGAGGAAAGTTTATATCACTACAGGCACACTTTAAGAAGCTAGAAAAAGCTTGAATAAACAACTTAACCCTGCATCTAAAAGAACTAGAAAAAGAACAGCAAGTAAAGCCCAAATGAAGTAGAAGGAAGGAAATAATAAAGATCAGAGCAGAAATAAATGACATAGAGGCTAAATAAACAATACAGAGGATCTATGAAACTAGGAGCTGGTTTTTTGAAAAGGTAAACAAGATTGATGAACCTTTAACTAGACTCACCAAGAAAAAGAGAGAGAGGACTCAAATAAATAAAATTAGAAATGAGAGGGAAGAAATAACAACTGACACAACAGAAATACAAAATATTGTAAGAAAATACTATGAAGAAATGTATGCCAAAATCTAGTGAACCTAGATGAAATGGACAAATTCCTTGAAACATACAATCTTCCAAAAATCAATATGGAAGAATCAGAAAAACTTAAACAGACCGATTAAACCAAATGAGATCGAAACAGTTATCAAAAAACTCCCAAAAAATAAAAGTCCTGGGCCTGATGGCTTCACAAGTGAATGCTACCAAATATTCAAAGAAGAACTAACTCTTATCCTTCTCAAACTATTTCAAAAAATTCAAGAGGAAGGAAGACTTCCAAACTCCTTTTATGAGGCGAGTATAATTCTGATTCCAAAACCAGGCAAAGACAACACAATAAAAGAAAATTATAGGCCAATATCCCTGATGAATTTCGATGCTAAAATCCTCAACATAATATTAGCAAACCGGATCCAACAATATATGGAAAAGAATCATACACCATGATCAAGTGGGATTTATTCTGGGGAGGGAAGGGTGGTACAATATTTGTAAATCTATCAATGTTATTCATCACATAAACATAAAGAAGGAGAAAAACCATATGATAATTTCAATAGATGCAGAAAAAGCATTTGATAAAATCCAGCACCCATTCATGATCAAAACTCTCAGCAAAATGGGAATACAGGGAATATACCTCAAAATGATAAAAGCCATCTATGAGAAACCCACAGCCAACATCATACTCAATGGGCAAAAATTAAAAGCAATACCCTTAAGATCATTAACAAGGCAGGGGTGCCCCCTTTCACCACTCTTATTTAACATAGTCCTGGAAATCCTAGCCACAGCAATCAGACAAGAAGAAGAAATAAAAGGTATTCAAGTTGGAAAAGAAGAAGTAAAACTATCATTATTTGCAGATGATATGATATTGTATATAGAAAACCCTAAAGTCTCAGTCAAAAAACTACTGGACGTGATAAATGAATTCAGCAAAGTGGCAGGATATAAAATAAATCTCAGAAATCAGAGGTATTTTTATATGCCAATGGTGAACAGTCAGAAAGAAAAATTAAGGAAACAATCCCCTGCATAATTACAACCAAAAGAATAAAGTACCTAGGAGTAAACTTAACCAAGGTGACTAAAGACTTGTACTCGGAAAATTACAAAGCATTGATAAAAGAAATCAAGAAAGATACAAACAAGTGGAAGCATATACCGTGCTCATGGTTAGGAAGAATAAACATCATTAAAATGTATATTTTACCCAAAGCAATCTATAAATTCAATGCAATATCAATTAAAATACCAATGACTCACTTCAAAGATATAGATCACATATTCCAAAAATTTATATGGAACCAAAAAAGAGCACAAATAGCCTCAGCAATCTTAAAAAAAAAGAATAAAGTGGAAGGTATCACACTTCCTGATATCAAGTTATACTACAAGGCCATTGTACTCAAAACAGCCTGGTACTGGCATAAGAACAAGCAGATAGATCAATGGAACAGAACAGAGAACCCAGAAATAAACCCACACCTCTATGGACAATTGATATTTGACAAAGGAGGTAAGGAAATACAATGGAGTAAAGACAGCCTCTTTAACAAATGGTGTTGGGAAAATTGGACAGCTACCTGCAAGAAAATGAAACTAGATCCCCAGCTTATACCACTCACAAAAATAAATTCAAAATGGATAAAAGACTTAAATGTAGGCCTTAAAACCATAAGCATCTTAGAAGAAAACATAGGCAGTAAGCTCTCCGACATCTCTCAGAGCAATATATTTGCTGATTTATCTCCACGAACAAGTGAAATAAAAGACAGGATAAACAAATGGGACTATATCTAACTAAAAAGCTTTTTGCACAGCTAAAGACAACAAGAACAAAATAAAAAGACAAAGTACACAATGGGAGAACATATTTGACAATACGTCTGATAAGGGGTTAATAACCAAAATTTATAAAGAACTTGTAAATCTCAACACCAGGAAGACAAACAACCCAATCCAAAAATGGGCAAAAGAGATGAATAGACACTTCTCCAAAGAGGACATACAGATGGCCAGTAGGCATATGAAAAAATGCTCAACAACACTAATCATTAGAGAAGTGCAAATTAAAACCACAATGAGATATCACCTCACTCCAGCCAGAATGGCGCTCATCAACAAAAGAACACAGAATAAGTGCTGGCGAGGATGTGGAGAAAAGGGAACCCTCCTGCACTGCTGGTGGGAATGCAGACTGGTGCAGCCGCTGTGAAAAACAGTATGGAGATTCCTCACAAAACTAAAAATCGAACTGCCTTTTGACCCAGCTATCCCACTTTTAGGAATATACCCCAAGAACACCATAGAATGGCTCCAAAAGGAGAAATGCACCCCCATGTTTGTGGCAGCATTGTTTACAATAGCAAAGATCTGGAAACAGCCCAAGTGTCCGTCAGAGCACGAGTGGATAAAAAAGCTTTGGTACATATATACTATGGAATACTACTCAGCCATAAGAAATGATGACATCGGATCATTTACAATAACATGGATGGACCTTGATAACATTATACGCAGTGAAATAAGTAAATCAGAAAAAAAAAAAAAACTAAGACTTATATGAATCCATACATAGATGGGCCATAAAAATGAGACTCAGAGACATGAACAAGAATGTGATGGGGGGGGGAGGGGGGATGGTGCGAGGAAGGAGAGAGGGGTTGGGGGAGGGGAGTGACACAAAGAAAACCAGCTAGAAGGTGACAAAAGACAATTTGACTCTGGGGCAGGGGTATACAGCACAATCAAATGTCAAAATAATCTGGAGATGTTTTCTCTCAACATATGTACCCTGATATATCAATGTCACTGCATTAAATTTAATAAAAAATAAAAAAAAAACAACTAGCATAGAAAATAAAGTCAGGTTAGGTACGAAGGGTAGTTTTGACTTTTACTAGTATTACATTTTTAATTTTTTTGAAAAATCTATTTTAAAAACAATTTCTTCTCAAAAAACTACATATTTAGAAACCTTTCCAGGATGACTAGTTTGTTATTCTTTTCTCAGACTAGCATATCCTCATTCAGTACCTAATCCTCATGACCAAAAAAAAAGAAAAATTAAATTCAAATTAGTGATATAAATTTGAAATCTTAAAGTCATATAAAAATTCTGACAGATTTTTTATTTTGTGAAGGAATGCCTCTTATATTTTTGCAAGCAGTTGTTTAATATTTTGAACATTGTTATAAACATTAAAATGATACACATTTTTCTAGCCCAAATTAGGATTTAATTTGTGAATTTAATAATGTATGTTACCAATATAAACCTTTTAAATCATTGTTATAAGGTCACCACTTGTAACTTACTCTTCATTGTCTTTTATATTGATGTGTTTTTCTTGTTTTTTTTTCATGTAAAAGTCTTCTGTAAAATATTTTTTGCAAGTGAATTTAGTCTTAATATAGACTAAATACTCTTCAACAACAAAAACTTTCTACCCAGAGAAGGGGCAATATCTATAAAGATATAATAGTTTTTAAAATTGATGTATGCTCCCTCAATTGAAGAGTCTTTTCATTTATTTGTCTACCTTCTGGTGTTAGAGATGAAAAGTTTAATACATATGACTATTTTACTATCAATAAATGACTTGTCTGTCAGAAAGTAAAGAAATTTCCTTTTCTTTCCTTTCCATTTCATACTTAGAATTCTGAAATTGTACTTTGATATGCATGAGTGAATATCTCCTTTTTCTCCTTAGGTGTGCCTATATCTAATAAATTTTATAATTTTTAGTCTCAACAGTTTCTTCTATTTTTTCTATTTTTCCTCATATCTCCTCTATTTTTTTCTAATTATCTTTTTTGAAATTGCTATTATGTGAATCATGTATTTCTATAATAGTTTGGTTTCACAATTATGTACTGCATAATTGAATAAATAATGTATGAAAACAATATATTCTGTTTGGTAAAACTTAATTTGTTAACAGTAAAATAATGCACATACTCTTGTGTTTGTGATTTTAAAATTTATAAAGTTGTGGTATACTTACAATGGATATTATGTGTTCATAAAAGAGAAGGAAATCTTACCTTTTGTGACAGCATATTTAGACCAGGAGATTATTATGCTAAGTAAATTAGGCCAGTCAGAGAAAGACAAGCACCATATGATTTCCCTTATATGTGGAATCTAATGAACACAATAAACTGATGAACCAAATAGAAACATAAGCATGGGCACCTGAAACAGATTGATAACTGTTAGAGGGAGGAGGGTGAGGTGTCTGGGTGAAAGAAGGTAAAGGACTAGCCATAAATATGTATCCTAACACACTGACAAAGACAAGAGTGCGGCAGTAGACACAGGGAAAGAGGGGTGGGTGTTAAGTGGAGTTAGGCATAGGAAGCAAAAATAGGGACAAAGAAAAGACTGCGTGGCATGGAGGACACACAATGTAATATCAGATTGTGATTTATTGAGTTGTACACAGACAACCTGTCTGGTTGTAAACCAAGACCATCCCAAACAAATTCAATTATTAAAATATAAATAAAAATGAAAAGTGAAATGTGTACCCCCATATTTACAAATATATTATCTAGAAGGGAGAATGTTACATTTTCTTGACTATTTGTATTATGTTTTACTATAATAGAAAAGTCATTCAATAAACATGTGATCAATAAAATGCACACAGTATTATATTATATATACTATATTACTATATATTTCTAACTATGCATCATTTCCTCTTTACTTGTGACCATACAAAAAATCACATTTTTTAGATTCTTATTAGTGTTTGTTAATCTTTATTATGAGTTAAAAAATATACACTTTTTCTCTCTTGACTAAGCCCTCAAATACTTTAAGTAGTTCAAAAATAATGACAAATATAAATTAGTTAAAACTGATTATCTAGTACTAAGTTATACAATGTGCTCTAATAAATAATATTTGAATGGGCAATTAATGTCAATTAATAAATTAGTAAATAGCCTGACCTGTGGTGGCGCAGTGGATAAAGTGTTAACCTGGGAATGCTGAGGTCGCCGGTTCGAAACCCTGGGCTTGCCTGGTCAAGGCACATATGGGAGTTGATGCTTCCAGCTCCTCCCTCTTCTCTCTCTCTCTGTCTCTCCTCTCTAAAATGAATAAATAAAAATTAAAAAAAAGAAATTAAAAAAATAAATAAATTAGTAAATAAAAATTTACTTTAATATACTGCTAGTAGTATTTTATTACTTTCTGAGAATCAAAATTAAATATAATTAAATTTTTCATCTGTAAATATTTTTTCCTTAAACCTTAATTTTTTATTTTTACTTTTACTACCACTATTACATTTATCTTACTCTTTGAAATGTAATAAACAAATTTAAAATACTACCTTAATTTCAATGTGACAGCATGTTTGGGGTAGATTTAGAGGATCTGTCATCACAATTAGGAGATCAAGAAATGTGCAGATACTCCAGTATGGAATTCAGCTTTTGGTAGAGTGCATTTTTACCAATGAAATAAAAGTTGATTTTGCATCTCATTGTGTAATCGAACAACTTTCTTTGACTTGTGGTTTGCTTTTCTGATGTTCCTATTTAATAAAAAAGAAATCAAATGCTTCCTCTTTTTATTGCTTCATATTCATTTTGAAATATCCCCTAATTTTTGGGAGCAATATATATGCTTCCACATCAACACAGATCTTAGGGAAAAAACATCAAATTGCTCACTGGCTCCTACAGTTTCCCATCAGAAATCACATATACCTTCTAGTTCCGCATGAAAAGGCATATAAGTCAGATAGAAACACTTAACTCCCAAATGGACAGTGAAGTGCATTTCTGCCATTTATTCAGGAGGAAAGTTGTAAACAGTTGGGAACTGCTACAATTTCCATAATTTGTAGTATTTTCCTCAGTAGTGTTCTGTGTCTTTCAAATTGAACTATGCTATGCCTAATTTCCTTCTTGCTTTATTTTCCTTTACTTTGTCGATTCAACATATTTTTTATTTTCTATAATATACTGTTTCCATTTTTTTAAATAAATTTTTATGAATGGTAATGGGATGACATTCATAAATCAGGGTACATATATTCAAAGAAAACATGTCTAGGTTATTTTGTCATCAAATTATGTTGCAAACCCCTCACCCAAAGTCAGATTGTCCTCCGTCACCCTCTATCTAGTTCTCTGTGCCCCTCCCCCTCCCCCTAAATCTCTCCCTCCCTCCCTCCCATGTCGTCCCTCCCCCCCACCCTTGGTAACCACCACACTCTTGTCCATGTCTCTTAGTCTCATTTTTATGTTCCACCAATGTATGGAATCATGTAGTTCTTGTTTTTTTCTGATTTACTTATTTCACTCCTTATAATGTTATCAAGATTCCACGATTTTGCTATAAATGATCTGATGTCATCATTTCTTATGGCTGAGTAGTATTCCATAGTGTATATATGTGCCACATCTTCTTTATCCAGTCTTCTATTGAAGGGCTTTTTGGTTGTTTCCATGTCTTGGCCACTGTGAACAGTGCTGCAATGAACATGGGGCTACATGTGTCTTCACGTATCAATGTTTCTGAGGTTTTGGGGTATATACCCAGTAGAGGGATTGCTGGGTCATAAGGTAGTTCCATTTGCAGTTTTTTGAGGAACCACCATACTTTCCTCCATAATGGTTGTACTATTTTACAGTCCCACCAACAGTGAATGAGGGTTCCTTTTTCTCCACAGCCTCTCCAACATTTGCTATTACCCGTCTTGTTGATAATAGCTAATCTAACAGGAGTGAGGTGGTATCTCATTGTAGTTTTGATTTGCATTTCTCTAATAACTAATGAAGCTGAGCATCTTTTCATATATCTGTTGGCCATTTGTATCTCTTCCTGGGAGAAGTGTCTGTTCATGTCCTCTTCCCATTTTTTTATTGGATTGCTTGTTTGTTTGTTGTTGAGTTTTATGAGTTCTTTGTAAATTTTGGATATTAGGCACTTATGTGAGCTGTCGTTTGAAAATATCAGTTCCCATATAGTTGGCTGTCTGTTTATTTTGATATCAGTTTCTCTTGCTAAGCAAAAACTTTTAATTCTGATGTAGTCCCATTCATTTATCTTTGCCTTCACTTCTCTTGCCATTGGAGTCAAGTTCATAAAATGTTCTTTAAAACCCAGGTCCATGATTTTAGTACCTATGTCTTCTTCTATGTACTTTATTGTTTCAGGTCTTATATTTAAGTCTTTGATCCATTTTGAATTAATTTTAGTACATGGGGACAGGCTGTAGTCGAGTTTCATTCTTTTGCATGTGGCTTTCCAGTTTTCCCAGCACCATTTGTTGAAGAGGCTTTCTTTTCTCCATTGTGTGTTGTTGGCCCCTTTATCAAAGATTATTTGACCATATATATGTGGTTTTATTTCTGGGCTTTCTATTCTGTTCCATTGGTCTGAGTGACTATTTTTCTGCCAATACCATGCTGTTTTGATTATCGTGGCCCTATAATATAGTTTAAAGTCAAGTATTGTAATGCCCCCAGCTTCATTCTTTTTCCTTAGGATTGTTTTGGCTATTCGGGGTTTTTTATAGTTCCATATAAATCTGATGATTTTTTGTTCCATTTCTTTAAAAAATCTCATAGGGATTTTGATGGGAATTGCATTAAATTTGTATATTGCTTTGGGTAATATGGCCATTTTGATTATATTTATTCTTCCTATCCAAGAACAAGGAATATTTTTCCATCTCATTGTATCTTTTTCAGTTTCCCTTAACAATGCTTTGTAATTTTCATTATATAGGTCCTTTACATTCTTTGTTATGTTTATTCCTAGTTATTTTATTTTTTTTGTTGCAATCGTGAAGGGGATTATTTTTTTGAGTTCGTTTTCTAATATTTCATTGTTGGCATATAGAAAGGCTATGGACTTTTGTATGTTAATTTTGTATCCTGCGACCTTACTGTATTGGTTTATTGTTTCTAATAATCTTTTTGTGGAGTCCTTCGGGTTTTCGATGTATAGGATCATATCATCAGCAAAAAGTGATAGCTTTACTTCTTCTTTTCCGATATGGATGCCTTTTATTTCTTTGTCTTGTCTGATTGCTCTGGCCAGAACTTCTAGCACCACGTTGAATAAGAGTGGAGAGAGTGGACAACCCTGTCTTGTTCCTGATTTAAGGTAGAAAGTCCTTAGTTTTATGCCGTTTAATAGGATGTTGGCTGATGGTTTATCATATATGGCCTTTATCATGTTGAGATATTTTCCTTCTATACCCATTTTGTTGAGAGTCTTAAACATAAAATTGTGTTGTATTTTATCAAAAGCCTTTTCTGCATCTATTGATAAGATCATGTGGTTTTTGTTCTTTGTTTTGTTGATATGGTGTATTACGTTAACCGTTTTGCATATGTTGAACCATCCTTGAGATTCTGGGATGAATCCCACTTGATCATGCTGTATTATTTTTTTAATATGTTGTTGTATTCGGTTTGCCAGTATTTTGTTTAGTATTTTAGCATCTGTATTCATTAGAGATATTGGTCTGTAGTTTTCTTTCTTTGTGACATCCCTGCCAGGTTTTGGTATGAGGGTTATGTTGGCCTCATAAAATGTGTTTGGAAGTATTGCTTCTTCTTCAATTTTTTGGAAGACTTTGAGTAGAATAGGAACCAAGTCTTCTTTGAATGTTTGATAGAATTCACTAGTATAACCGTCTGGGCCTGGACTTTTATTTTTGGGGAGATTTTTAATAGTTTTTTCTATTTCCTCCCTGCTGATTGGTCTGTTTAGGCTTTCTGCTTCTTCATGACTCAGTCTAGGAAGGTTGTATTGTTCTAGGAATTTATCCATTTCTTCTAGATTGTTGTATTTGGTGGCATATAATTTTTCATAGTATTCTACAATAATTCTTTGTATTTCTATGATGTCTGTGGTGATCTCTCCTCTTTCATTTTGGATTTTATTTATTTGAGTCCTGTGTCTTTTTTCCTTGGTGAGTTTTGCCAAGGGTTTGTCAATTTTGTTGATCTTTTCAAAGAACCAGCTCCTTGTTTTATTGATTTTTTCTATAGTTTTTCTGTTCTCTATTTCATTTATTTCTGCTCTGATTTTTATTATCTCCTTTCTTCGGCTGGTTTTGGGTTGTCTTTGTTCTTCTTTTTCTAGTTCCTTAAGGTTTGAAGTTAAGTGGTTTACTTCGGCTCTCTCTTGTTTGTTCATATAGGCCTGAAGTGATATGAACTTTCCTCTTATTACTGCTTTTGCTGCATCCCAGAGATTCTGATATGTCGTATTTTCATTTTCATTTGTCTGTATATATTTTTTGATCTTTGCGCTTATTTCTTCTTTGACCCATTCATTTTTTAGAAGTATGTTGTTTAGTTTCCACATTTTTGTGGGTTTTTCCCCCTCTTTTTTGCAGTTGAATTCTAGTTTCAAGGCTTTATGATCAGAAAATATGCTTGGTACAATTTCAATTTTTCTAAATTTGCTGATATTGTCTTTGTGGCCCAACATATGGTCAATTCTTGAGAATGTTCCATGTACACTAGAGAAAAATGTATACTCTGTCGCTTTGGGATGAAGTGTCCTGTAGATGTCTATCATATCCAGGTGTTCTAGTATTTCGTTTAAGGCCACTATATCTTTATTGATTCTCTGTTTGGATGACCAATCTAGAGCCGTCAGCGGTGTATTGAGGTCTCCAAGTATGATTGTATTTTTGTTAGTTTTTGTTTTAAGTTCAATAAGTAGCTGTCTTATATATTTTGGTGCTCCTTGGTTTGGTGCATATATATTAAGGATTGTTATGTCTTCTTGATTCAACTTCCCCTTAATCATTATGAAATGACCATTTTTGTCTCTGAGTACTTTTTCTGTCTTGTAGTCAGCATTATTAGATATGAGTATTGCTACGCCTGCCTTTTTTTGGGTGTTGTTTGCTTGGAGTATTGTTTTCCAGCCTTTCACTTTGAATTTGTTTTTATCCTTGTTGCTTAGATGTGTTTCTTGTAGGCAGCATATAGTTGGATTTTCTTTTTTAATCCATTCTGCTACTCTGTGTCTTTTTATTGGTAAGTTTAATCCATTTACATTTAGTGTAATTATTGACACTTGTGGGTTCCCTACTGCCATTTTATAAATTGCTTTCTGTTGGTTTTCAATCTAGTTTGATTCTTCTCTTTTGTTTTTCTATCATTTGTTTTTGTTTGTTTGTTTTCCATACTTCTTTCCTCTGTTGCTACCTTTTTTAAGTCAAGTGTTTTTGTGGTGGTTTTTTTAAGGGTGGTTACCATTAAGTAATGAAAAGGGTACCTACCATATTCATTGTAGTACCCTATCTTATAAGTATTTCTGCACTTCATCATCCTTTGCTACTGTTAATCTCCATCCTCTCCCCCCTTTTTTTCCTTTGTTGTCACAGTTTAAGTTTGGTTTTATTGTGTTCTTGGTGGAGCTGTTACTTGTGGTGTTGTTTTCTTTTGTTCTTTGAATCTGGTTGGAAAACCCCCTTTAGTATTTCCTGGAGTGGGGGCTTTCTGTTGATAAATTCTCTCATCTTTTCTGTATTTGTGAATGTTTTTATATCTCCTTCATACTTGAAGGATAGCTTTGATGGGTATAGTATTCTTGGCTGAAAGTTCCTCTCTTTCAGGGCTTTAAATATTGGGGTCCACTCTCTTCTAGCTTGTAGAGTTTCTGCTGAGAAATCTGATGATAATCTAATAGGCCTTCCTTTATATGTTGTACTCTTCTTTTCCCTGGCTGCCTTGAGAATTTTTTCTTTGTCATTGGTTTGTGTCATCTTTATTATGATGTGCCTTGGAGTGGGTTTGTTGGGGTTAAGAAAACTTGGTGTTCTGTTTGCTTCTTGAATTTGAGGCTTTAGTTCCTTCCACAGGCTTGGGAAGTTCTCGTCTATTATGTGTTTGAGTATATTCTCCATTCCATTTTCTTTCTCTTCTCCCTCTGATATACCTATTATTCTTATGTTATTCTTTCTGATGGAGTCAGACAATTCCTGTAGGGCTTTCTTGTTTTTTATTATTTTTGAGTCTCTTTCTTCTTCTCTCTGTTGTGCCTCAAGTTGTTTGTCTTCTATTTCACTAATCCTATCCTCAATCTGGGCTGTTCTGTTAGCTAAGCTTGTTACCTCGTTTTTCAGCTCGTGAATTGAGTTTTTCATTTCTGTTTGATTTGTTTTTATAGTTTCAATTTCCTTGGTAATATATTCTTTGTGTTCATTGAGTTGTTTTCTGATCTCCCTATATTGCCTTTCTGTGTTTTCTTGTATCTCTCTGAGTATTTTTAAGATTTCTATTTTAAATTCTCTGTCATTTAGCTCCAAGGCTTCCAATATGTTAAGTTTTTTCTCCATAGATTTTTCCACATCTATTTGTGTTACCTCTCTTTCTTTTGTATCCATAATATTCGATTTTCTCTTTCTTATCGGCATCTGAGGGTGGTCTTATTGATAGCACTAATTAGAATTAATAAAGAGTAAAAAGTAAAAAAAAAAAAAAAAAAAAAGGTAAAACACCCCACAAAAAAAAACAGTAATAATTTATTATTTTCCCCTTTTTTTCTCTCTTCTCTTTCCCTCCTCTCCCCTCCTCAGGGAAATATGGTGCCTATAATGGAGGGACTGATTTGGGGTGAAGAGTTCAAGGGGCAAAAAAAAGGAAGTAGGGGCCTACTAAATGCAAAAAAAAAAAAAGGAAGAAAATCTTAGACAAGCATAAGATGATTTGCTTGTAAGTGATAGTCAACTAAGAGATATAATGAGAGGGATAAGAGGGAACCAGAAAAAAGGACCAAAAAAGAATAATAAAGAAGAAAAAAATAAAAATAATAAGTAAAAATCTATTGTATTAAGTGGAGCGAAGACTAAATACAATGGAGACCTTGGGTTGGGAGGACCCAAAATGCCTCAAAAATAAACAAACAAGAAAAAATAAAAAAAAATAAAAACAAAAGCAAAAAAGAGAAATAAAGCCAAAAAAAGGCCTTGAGTCCCAAATTAACTTATTTGTTCGTGATTGAGGATTATATGGGATGAAAGTAAAATGAGATAAGAAAAAACGAATAGAAAGGAAAAAATAAGAAAAAGAGAACAACGAAGGAAGAAATAAAATAGGAAGAGAAAAAAACAAAATAAAGCAAGACAAAAAAAAAAAACAAAAGAGGAGAGAGTGAGATTTAAGTGTTTTGGAGTATAACCTTAAAGGAGGGTGAGGATGAAGAAGAAAAATAAAATGCAACACTCATGGGTAGTGTAGTTCAAGAAAGCGGAAGCATGAGATGGGCAGAGAATAGAAGAACCGAGGTGGAGGATATAAAGGCAAAAAGATAGAAGAAACAAACAACAACAACAACAACAAAAAATTAGTGGATCAAGTTGTAAAGTCTGTGGGTTTTTCTTGATTTTGAGAGGTTAACTTCTTCCTTTTTCTTTTCTCTCCCTCTTCCTGGTCGGTGACTCTGTACCCCAGGCTCTGCCCCTGTGTCACTCTTAGGTAGGGATTTGCAGTTGATGGGATTCTATGGCAATGTCATATAATTGGCTTTAGTCTTGCTGGAAGTAAAGGCTTGTTGGCGTTTGCAGGGTCCAACGATGAGAGAGTTTGCTTTCCTGGATTCTCTCTCCTAGTCCCCCCTTTCTGAATTAGCAGCCTGGTGATCCAGCTATAAGGCTGCAACTGTTTCTGCCTGGGGAGTAAGAGGCTCAAAGAGCTGGGAAATCCCCACTCTATCCCCACTCAGTGCAAGGCTTTGGGAAAGGCTCTGACAGTCAGGGCCTCCAGTGTAATCAGGCGGGGGTGGGAGTCAATTGTTGTCAAGGTGACTGTTCAGCGCCTATCATTTAGTTGGACCTCTCAACCCAGGCTTTCCACACTTTGTAGCCTGTTTTTGCAGGGAAGAAGAGGCACTAGTCTCTGCTTACGACTAGTGTAGTATAGACCTTATTATCTGCCAAGTCCTTCTTGTTAGCGTTTATCCCTGAATATGGAGGCTCTATCATTCAGAAGTTGCCCCCTCCCCTTTAGCGAGAGGCACTAAAAAATATCACGCCTCTTGTCTTGGATCGCTGAACTGAGAGAGATCTTATCAAATAGAACTGAGGGTGCGCAGATTTCATGGGTTAAGCTAATTTCAGTGATTGGGACGCAGCTGTGCTTCCAAAGGTATTTTAGGCTGCCTGCGCGCGCCCCTCCCCCAACGCTTGATTGTTAGCTTGAATGGCTGGGTGAGGTGCCCCGCCCACGGAGAGAATCTCCCAAGCCTCTCCCGCTCGCCCCGCCGCTGGCGGCTGGACCGCACCAGGCGCAGGATAATGGAGCCCCCTGGGTGTGCGGGCCAGCAGGGCGCCCTGGGCGCGTGGAATGCCCAAGGCACGTGCGCGAATGGGGCGCTCCGGGCACCGGTGGCCGGCGACCCCCACTCGCAGTGTGCGGGCCGCTGGGAACGTCAGCGGTGCTCAACCGGACCAGGCGCGCGCGCGGCCGCTCGCGGTGGTTCGAGGTGGCGGCTCGTGGCGGCCGCTCGCGGCGGCGGCTCGCGGGGGCTCGCGGCGGCTCGCAGTGGCAGCTCGCGGTTCCCAAGTATATGGGCTGACTCACCACAGGCGCACTTCCTTGCGGTTTGAAAGAACGTCCCTGTGGTAGATTCCTCCACACCCTCGTCTCTCAGATTCAAGTGATAACAGTCCTTTCGCTATCAGTTTGTGTGGAACTCCGGAATGCTCCGAGGATAAATTTTTCTGTTTCTAGTTGATAAATTTGTTGTGATTTAGGGGAGAGCTGTCGGACACGCTGCTCACGGCACCATTTCCGTGACGTCTACTGTTTCCATTCTAATGTCTACATAAGCAAATCTCTTATCTCATAACATAAACATCTGTTGATGCATTGTAATACAAAAGGCCAATCCAGCCACACAATTACAGGGAATATATAACATTGTGATTAAAGCACAAACGTATACATAAAATCTTATTTCTCTTTTAGCTCAACAATTGGCCAATTTATTACCATATGTCTAATTATTTATTCACCTAGTCTTAATTTTTTCAATAGCTGAAAACAATAATCACAGCTATCTAAAGTGCTGTGCTTGTTTTAATAAATATAAATTGGTGCTGTCAATATTAATACAGTAAAATACCTTAAAGTTAATACAAAATATATGTTAAATAATAAATTTTCATATTTTGTATGTTGAGATTATGTTTTAGAATGTGTTTATTTAAAAAATTGACCTTGTTTATATCTTATTGATTCCTTATTGCTATGTGGATTTTTTATTCCTATAATTCTTCTCATGTGTTAATGTATTGAACAACCAGATGGCAAGATTTTTTAATAATGCAAATTCTCTAATTTAATCCTCAGCAATTTTAATTCCATACACTGAATGGGCTCCAGATATTTTGTTATTTTGCAGCTTTTCTAGGAGAATTTTAAGTAGCTAGAAAAAAAATTGTTTTGAGGCAAAATAAAGCTAAAACAATGTAATGGCTTTTTTAGTGGATATATAATTTCTCTTTTGTTAAGTTGAACAACTTACTTTGTTTCCAAAAATTTTCTGGGATTTTAAAGCATATATGACTCATAATACAGACTATAAACCCATGTTGTTATTTATAAAGTGGAAAACCTATTAGGAAAGGCTATAGAATACATAGGATCAATAAAGGATTATGAGACTCTTTTGAGCCAGAAAATAGTGCAGAGAGCACAAAGTAATATTAATTAGCACTGAAAGGAAATAAAAGTTAAGATGAATGTTTTAATTTAGCACAAATGTAAAAATTTGCAACTGTAGAGAAAGGACAGGAGGGGGGAATAAGGGATATCATGATTGAAACTACAGCGGTACCTTGAGATACAAACAGACCAACATATGAATTTTTTTTAAGATACAAGCTGCTACTCGATCCATATTTATGTTCGAGATCCGAGTGAAATTCCAAGATACGAGTTGTGATTCAGGAAGCTGCCGTTAGTTGGCGTATTAGTGCATGGGTCCAGTATTGGCAGTTTGATATACGAATTGACTGATTTACGTGCTTGGTTACAGAAAAAATTAAATTCATATCTCAAGGTACCTCTATACTTAATTTGAACTGGATTTATTATGTTAGAGGAAACCTGAATTAATTTTCATTTACTTTTATTAAAGATTTTTCAAATTATTTTCTTCTTTATTAATCAAGAGTTACAATATAATTTTCTATATATACATGACATTTTATCTTATATCAAAGACATGTTAAAAATCTTATTTGTGAAATATCACCTCTACAGTGGTCCAGTGATCCAGTTACTCTTGCTTTTCAAGAAGAATTTTTTTTTTAGTTTATAAAACCACTGCTTAATCAATTACATTTCTACATACATATATTCAGCACTCTTCACCTTCCCAACACCTATTCTTACTAAGAATCAAAACCAAGTTGAAATATTCAGGTAGAAAATAAATTAAGAACACCATAGATAAATGTGCAGTGGTTACCAGTTTTATTCATTTTTTATTTTATTTTATTTATTCATTTATAGAAAGGAGAGAGAGGGAGAGGAGAGAGAGACAGAGAGAGTGAAGGGGGGAGGAGCTGGAAGCATCAACTCCCATATGTGCCTTGACCAGGCAAGCCCAGGGTTTCGAACCGGCGACCTCAGCATTTCCAGGTCGACACTTTATCCACTGCGCCACCACAGGTCAGGCCAGTTTTATTCATTATAAAATTCATACAACTCCTCAACATGTGCAACAAAATGGGAAATGCAAGTAAAAATCTCTACAACTACTGTATAGCACGCACCCAGTTTTTACACCCCAAGTTTTTTATAAAATGGTGTGTGTTTTACATGGGGAAATATGGTAAAATTATAAAAAAATATTAAAAGTACAAAAAAAGAGAAATAAATCAATTAGCAATTTCAGAATTCATACAGCGAGTCAGTTTTAGCAAAAAGTTTTAACATAGATACCTAGGTATATATGACTCCAAAGTCTATAGTAAAATCTATAATTTAATATCCTAAAATGATAGCTATTATGATTTGAGGACTTGTATACATTATTTCAAAAGAATCATGGAGTTTTAAGAAAGCAAACAGTATAACTTAGAAATGTTATATATCTTGCCCAAGGGAAACCCGCTAGGGCAGGGTAGAGCTTTACAGGGAGCCCCAGTCAAAGCTATCAACTGTTACCTTTCTCCTGCCAGGCAGTATCTGGTTCTTTCTTGAGTACTCTTGTCAGGTCGTATCTCCTGGAATGATGGCCATCACTGGCCTCAAAAAGAGGAGTCCAATATTTTGTTAGGTAAACTGCAATATTAAAAAACACAGAGTCACTGTCCTGATTAATTTCCCACCTGTCATAATGGCAACTATGCATGTAAATTTTACTTATAAATATAACATATATTAAATTCATGTGTAATATATGATATATGATGTATATATGAATACAATGTATGATTCATATACATATATAACGTATAACATATTTATGTGCCAGTAAGTAAATTGCCTACCTATTCTAAATTGTATCCGAAGCCAGAGAAGGAAATAAGTGAATTTAAGACAAAAGTATTGATGTCTAAACATTTTTAAATGAATTACATAGAGAATTGAAAAGACAGAGAAAAGGAATGGAAGTGATACCAATAATATGACAGGTGCTGTATTAGATATTAATATCCTATAATTCTTCTAATGCTAACATATAACTTACCAAAGTAAAAATATGAAATATCCAAGAAAGAATAGGAGATAAGATGGTGGACTCACATGTCTGTCATCACTCAAAGGTCACACTTCTAGTCTTTACATTTTACTGATCACTACAGAAAAACAACATACCAACTATTCTTTATTCATTGTTTTAAGTTATAAGCCTGGGTATTACTAATATTTAAACTGAAGACGAGAAGAAACTGTAGAACTTTTTCAGTTCAACATTATATTAATATCAAGATCTTTTCTTACAAGTGGGTTTCTTAGCTCAATATACATAATTATCTCAAGGAAAAGAGATTTCATTGTTCACAGAGGCAATACTTGTGTTGGATATTTGTTTTATTTATGTTATTTTATAAATAGATTTGATTTTTATATATTTTATTTTTATGAAAATTTTTAGTTTATTGTGCTCACATGATTTCTAATGTCCCACTCAATATAACACCCTCAACCCTCTGCAACGTGCCCCCCAATTCAACCTCTTTGTCCCTCCTCCTGTGACCTCCTTCTCTCCTTTAAATAGATGTGATTTTTATTTCCCATTAAGTTATACCCATTTTTCTACCATAATTAATATTTTATAACAATATTTATGTTATATAAAAGGAAGGTCTGTAATTGGAAAGTAACTGTCAACCTAGAATCATGTCCCCATCATTTTGGACTTAAGCAAAGTCAAGTCATTTGCAAAAAAACCCCAGAAAAACATTTATCGAAGTCAGGCTCCACAAAGGAAATTACTAAAACAGTATTTTGGAAAGAAAAAATATGTTATTAAAAAAGTTCTTAGCTGTAAAGTTAAAGTTGATTAAAATATTGATAAATATATACAAAAATCTAAAAAATCTTTGAATACATAAAAGTGATAATGATAAGTTAAATTTAGAGAATTAGTAAAAAGAATCATAGAACTAAAATTCTGAGTGACATTTAAAGACAGAAGTTAATTCATCAAAATTAAAGAATTTTCTGATTATTCTTCAGTAAAATTGATTTATTGCATTAAAATTATTTTAAAATGCTTTATATGAACATTAAAAATAAAAGTTTACTTCGAAATAGTACAGGAGATTAATATAGGAAAGGTTAATAAATAAAAATGACAAAAATTGAAAAGTAGAAATAGAAAGTACACAAATGATGCTGAAATCCATCAAGATATATCTGTATTCTGTATACTGATTATTTGACCCTGCCCTTTTTGGCTCAACGGTAAAGCCCAGCGTTTTTAAGTTCCAGGTTCGATTCCCAGTCTGGGCACATAGGAGAAGCTCCCATCTGCTTCTTCTCCCTTCCCCCTCTCCTTCCTCTCTGTCTCATCACCTCCTGCAGCCAAGGTTCCATTGGAGCAAAGTTGGCCCCGGGCACTGAGGACGGCTCCATGGCCTCCGCCTCAGGCACTAGAATGTCTCTAGACGCAGTGGAGCAAAGCCTCAGATGGGCAGAACATTGTCCCCTGGTAGGCATGCCCAGTGGATTCTGGTCGGGTGTATGTGGGAGCCCATCTGGCTGCCTCCCTACTTCTAACTTCGGAAAAATACAAAATATTTATTATTGACCCAAAATTATTTTCTATGAAAAAAAGTTTTCTATATATTATAAAGGGACACTTGTAAACATGTGAGTATAGGAATTTTAATATAAGAGAATAATATGGATATGTCTTGAAAATACTACTAAAATAAATGATATTTTTATCTGAATAATATATATTTATATGTAAAAATAAATACCAAATTTAGGATGGTGATCAAAATGGAGAAAGATAGTAATGTAATCAGGAAGTATTCATAGTGTCCTTTATTTGAATTGCCAATATTTTATTTTCTAATTTGACATAAAGATTATGAGAAATACACACCATAAATTATACTGTTTTTTATCAATTCAGTTGGAAGAGAACAACAAATTAATGGCATATGGCTTTGTTCTCTGATACATTACAGGTTAGAATAAAATTTGATATTCTTATCAATAGCACAATCTCTATTAGAATTTAAAAAGCACATGCATTTATAGCAGTTATTTCTTACAATAATGCTGTGTAACAAACCAGCATAAACTCAATGGCTGGTTCAAACTGATTCAAAACTGAATCAGTGATTTAGGCAGGTTTGAACTTCTAGTCTTTCCTGGCCTCCATTACATTCTCGGGATCAGATATTATTGTCTGGCTGTTAGCTGTTTCTACTGAACTCTCCTTTTTGGTGTCTCTCCCATCACACCAATGGGCTAGTCAGTGTGAACAGGTTCTCGTGGTGAGGGAAAGGTACAAAGGCAAGCAAACCTAGTCTGGAAAAGGTCTTTTCAAGCCCTTGATCCCCAACATTGCACTTGTTGACAAACCAGTTACATGGCTGAACTCAGAATCAAGGGGTAAGAAAAATAACTCCATCCCTTTATCAAGATTAATTAGAAAGTCACAGGTCAAAGGACATGGATTCGGGAGAGGGTGAACTATTAAAGGCATTAATATAATCAATCTACCCCTTCATGCAGTCATTCATATGTAGGATTTTTTCTTACTGATATATTTGGACATGTGTGACATGATAAAGGCATAATAATATTTAGTAAAATATTCTTTAAAGCTAGAAGCTAAAATATGTCTAGCATAAAAAATATCAAGCATCCATCAATAAGGGACATGTTAAATAATTACAAAAATGCCAAAGGAATAACCTGTAGCTACTGACAATTATTTACATGACAAAAAAGAATTTTAAGTAAAAAAATCAATATCTGTATGCAACATAGGGTACTATATGCTACTATGTTTTAAAATACATAAAGCATGCTTAGATGTGTCTACAGGAATAGTAATTGTGCTAAAGATGATCTAGTGACATTGCAGAGGAAAATGGGAGGACCGAATTACTGAAACATTCATATAATTTTACCATAAATAATGGTACATTTCAATCTTGTTGAAATGCTGCATTATAAAAATGTATTACCAATTTTATTTATTAGCTATTTGTTCACACAAAAACTTGTGAATATTATTTTGTATCCCACATCAATTAATAGAGAAGGCAACTGTATACTATTTCCAAATAGGGAGGTATTTTTAATGTTTTCCAATCTTTAAATTACTTTAATCTGAACTAAGATAAATTATACTATGTAGAAGAGAAAGATTACTCAAAATATATAAATTTCATATAGTTGATATGAGATGCCAACAGTTTTGTGTGTCTAGCATTTGAGTTAATGAATATGGGCTCTGCATCTTCTCAATTATTAACTTAGGCAATTTTTTTCTACATTTAGTTTTACTAATAAGATGACAGCTCTCCTTAAAGGAAGAGGCAATATTTTCTCTTCTGTCATCTCTGTTGTCTCTGGGAGTAAGAAGCAATATAACACAACAGAAGTATAGAGATTCGAACAAAACTGTCACAAATTTCCAGGACTTAGCACTAGTGACAATGAGCAAATTGTTTATTTATTTACATCTTTTCCTCAGTGTCAATCTTTATTCCTTGAGAAAAAATTACGTGAGGAAAAGAATTTCTACAGGCAGTACTAGTTCAAGTATTTCTTTTATTTCTAGTCCATTTTTCTTATACTGTACAAGTTGTTGATTGACTTCTTATTGTTTCACATTAGTTAATACAGTATATCTTAAACTCTTCTCCATAAGCGTGGCACATTATTTCTGCTTAAAACAAAGATGATAAAAGATAGATGATACATTTTTACTTCCTAATGATTTTAATAATTTATATGAATTATTTTATATTTTAATATACAAACAATAAAATTCAATAAAAATGAATTACCTCTGAGTTATTTAAGGCTTGTCTCTTGCTGTTTGTAAGACAGATGGCAACATTTCTAAAGTTATAAATTTAAATTATAGTGTATGTGCCACTGGGTATTCATATGCATAATTTCAGATATATTTGACTACTTATTTTTCATAAATATGTAAATATTTTGTTTCATCTTTGGGGACAAAAATCAGTGTATTACATCCAAATAATAATCTAAAGGGAACAAATATCTATTGAACTCAGTTCCAGACTTTATAATGAATATAATTTGCCAACATAAATGACTTTCAGGAGCTGACTTTTCAAAGTGAATATCATACTGCAAAGAGAAACAGTTATAACTGGTGTTAAAAGTTAAGGATGTATATTGGCTTTAAAAAAGAAAGAGAATAACAAATTTAGGAGAAATAGTTAAGAGATCCAAATTTAAAAAAACAAAGTAAATAAAAACAATAAATGCAGTATTAGAAAAGCTATACTGACTTACAAATAAGTTACTAATTCTTTTCTTATTTATCATTTTTTCCTAAAGAGTTTAACTTAAAAAAATCATGTTAGTTAAGCAGAAATTGAGATTGACATTTTCAACATTACCTAATTTATATGGAGGGAGAGTTTATATGTTGACAAAATCAAAGATTCTGTTAAAAGCTAATGATGGGCATCTATATATGTCCTTATAAATCAATATATTATAGAATTTCTGAGTTCAACAAAAATTAAACTTTATTGAACTTTATCTAGTGTCATGTACACAATGTCCTCACATTTTTACTCAGGTGACAATAGACATTATCAAGTCTTAGTGAAAATCAAATTTTTCAATATTTAGTAATTAGCTAGTAAAACTAATTAATTGAAGGCCTACAAAACTAATGTTAAAGGTGATTAAGCCAAGTTAATGATTATGAAAAATAATTATACTTCCATGGTGAACTTCAGAATTGTAATTGGACTGTCTATCCCTGTTAATTAGATAATTAGCACACCAAGATTATTGAAAAAATGAGCAGCTGGGAAAGTGCACTTTTTAGAAATCTCACATTTAGATAGGCTTTTTAGGATAATTTGATATCACCAATCTTTTAAAGTTAAGAGAAGACAATTTTTATTTTTCACAATAATTAGTAGTTATCCAGTTAATATTATTGCTGGTATTTTTGTCTCCTTCCAAACCAATTTGATCAAAAGAGCAACAAGCTCAACCAAAATTCCAAACTAGCATTAGGTAAATTTATTGGTTGATTGCCTCTAACAGTGGAGTTAATATTAGAAGATTATATTTTATTCAGTTAACTGCTCCAAATATAAAATTGAACATTTATACTAAATAATTAAATTATCATCTCTACAGAAAGCTTATTTTTATTCTATTCAATTATTAACTTTTTCAACTGTTTTATTTCAAGTGGCTATATATAATTTTATTGTTCTACAAATAGGATCATTTTCATGTGACTAATATAAAAAGCTAATAAATGTACACCTTGTCAACTCACTATTATTTGGATCAATATTGGCTCAGAATGTAAAATAACACACTAGGGTAGCCTGGTATGGTCAGCTTGACTCGTTTTTTTGATAAAGGACTCAGACACACATACACACACACAAAATAAAATAAAAGATCTACTTTCATAAGAATGATTTTTAAGTTATAATTATTTTTTCATAAGTTATCTCACCATTATCCTAAAAGGATCAAATCAAAATTAAAAATATATTTTTATATTTACAGTGTTTTTCTTTAATACTAGAGCATAAAGAAACCCAATAAATATTTGTTAAATAAAAGCTCTCAGTTTAGGGGATTATCAGAATTTTGTCCCAGTAACAATTCCCAAAAGTTTGACATTCAAAAGTTATTAATTGTTCATGACTTAAGAAAGAAGTAATATTTTTATAAATACCATTTATAGATTTCCATATCCATTTGGTTGGTAATATACAACAGAGAATGTATTATAAAATTTAGCATTATAGAACTCGTTTATTAAAATTTTTTCTTGGAAGTTGAAGGAATTTAGATCTGTGCCATCTTCCATTGCATGGTGTCTGTGACGTCATTGGAATCTGAATCTGGAACTTTTGGAGGAGAATATCTGGGCTTCAGAATTTCTACCTGTCTGTCCTTTCTTTTAACTTCCCACTCATGAGCTGCTGTCTGAGCTAAGGTTCGATCACTCTTTGTCTCCATACACTAAATCTGAAAGGCAAAAGGAAGCAAAATCCTGAATCTACCATCTACCTTTAAAAGGTTTGCAAGCAAGCTCCAAGTACTTCAGAAGAGAAACTCAATCAAGAAGTTGTGACAGAAGACCTGGAGATGGCAGTGGAGTAGGCAGGTGCACAGACTCCCAGCTCACACCACCAAAATGGATTATAAACTAATTTATGAACAATCAGCATGAAAAACCAAATCTGGACTACAAGAACAGCTTTCAAAAACAAAGGAGCAAAGAAGAAGCCACAACAAACCTGGTAGCGAGCGCCTGAATCTCCCCTGCTCACAGGAATGGGGGGGGGTAAGGCTGGGCTCTCACTCCAAGGAAAAGAGCAGTAAACACTGCTCACAGCCACTTGCCTGGTGACCAGTGAATGAGGTGTGTTGAAAGGGCCCGCTTGTCTTCCAAAAAGAAAGGAGAGAGAGAGAGAGAGAGAGAGAGAGACGGATGGTGAGGGGAGAGGAATACAGGTGATGACATGAAAAGCTGACCCATTCAGTGCTGGAGGCAGCCATAACTGGGGGAGGGGCTGATCCTTCCACAAAGCAAAATACAAAAGTACTTCTAGGTCACAGAGATACAGACATTTCTCCAGCTCCAATCAGCGCAATAAGACACAGCTGTGGGGAGGAGGGGCAGTAACTTAGGTCTCCTTGGAGATCTGAGATACACCTCCCCCTACTGAAGCTGAGAAAGCAACCTGCCCCCAGAGAGATTAACTGGAAGAAGAGGACATCAGAGCTTCAGGTCACAGCCACCACATTCCTGAATACAGTTTTAAATAAGCCCTCTGCTGAGATCAGCAAGCAAGACAATCACCTGTTAAGAAAATAAACAAATCAAGACTTCAAAGCAGCCCAAAATCCAAAAGTGGATTACAAATAATAGCTGATGCCAACCCAAGAAGACCTAGAAACAACACAAGTGAAAACTGGAGGCAGACAACACCAAGCCTAGACTCAACCAGCTCTACAAAGAAAACACCCAAACACATAGACACAATAAAAAGACAAAGAAGTGTAATTCAAATAAAACCACAAGAGAAACCTTCAGGAGATGAACTGAGTGATATGAAAATAATCAAACTTCTGGATGTGGAGTTTAAAATAATGATTTTAAGGATGCTTAGGAATCTTAGAACAACAATGGATAGTCATCATGAACACCTGAATAAAGAAATAGCAAGTATAAAAAAGGATATTGAAATATTAAAAAAGAATCAGTCGGAGATGAAAAATACAATATCAGAAATTAAGACCACAATGGAAGGAATTAAAAACAAGATGGGTGGAACTGAGGATCGAATCAGCAAGTTGGAGGACAACTGGAATGAAGGCATGAAAGCAGAGAAGAAAAAGAAAAAAGACTCAAAAAGTCTGAGGAAACTTTTAGAGAGCTCTGTGACAACATAAAGAGAAATAACATCCGTATCATAGGGGTTCCTGAAGAAGAAGAGAAAGAACAAGGGATAGAGGCTTTGTTCAATCATATCATAGCTGAAAACTTCCATAAATTAATGCAGGAGAAACTCTCACAAATTTAAGAAGCACAGAGAACTCCACTAAAGAGAAACCCAAAGAAACCTACACCAAGACACATCATAATTAAAATACCAAAACTAAGTGATAAAGAGAAAATATTAAAAGCTGCAAGAGAAAAAAAGGCTATCACCTACAAAGAAGCCCCCATAAAGATGACATCAGACTTCTCAACACTTGAAGCCAGAAGGGAATGGTAAGAAATATTCAAAGTAATGCAGAACAAGAACCTACAACCTACTTTATCCAGCAAGACTATAATTTAAAATTGAAGGAGAAATAAAAAGCTTCCCAGACAAAAAAAAAAAAAAAAAAGACCTCAAGGAATTCATTACAACCAAACCAATGCTGCACAAAATGTTAAGGGACATAGTGTAAACAGATCAAAGTGGGAAAAAAATATAGTAAAAGAGGAATACAGCTTGAAAGAATAAAATGGCAATAAACAACTACATTTCAATAATAACCATAAATGTAAATGGATTAAATGATCCAATCAAAAGACATAGGGTAGCTGCATGGTTAAGAAAACAGGATCCATATATATGCTGTCTACAAGAGACACACCTTAAAACAAAAGGTGCACATAGGTTGAAGGTAAAAGAATGGAAAAAAACATTTTATGCAAATGGAATGATAAAAAAGCTGGGGTAGCAATATTTATATCAGACAAATTCGACTTTAAAACAAAGAATGTAGTAAGAGATAAAGAAGGCCACAACATAATGATAAAGGGAGCAATCCAACAGGAAAATATAACTATTATAAATATCTATGCACCTAAATATATGAAGCAGACTTTAATGGATATAAAGAGCGAGATCAACAGAACACTATAATAGTAGGGAATTTTTTTATTTTATTTTATTTTTTTTACTCTGAAGCTGGAAACAGGGAGAGACACTCAGACAGACTCCCGCATGTGCCTGACCGGGATCCACCCGGCACGCCCACCAGAGGCGATGCTCTGCCCACCAGGGAGTGATGCTCTGCCCATCCTGGGCGTCGCCATGTTGCGACCAGAGCCACTCTAGCACCTGAAGCAGAGGCCATAGAGCCATCCCCAGCGCCCGGGCCATCTTTGCTCCAATGGAGCCCTGGCTGCAGTAGGGGAAGAGAGAGACAGAGAGGAAGGCACAGCGGAAGGCTGGAGAAGCAAATGGGTGCTTCTCCTGTGTGCCCTGGCCGGGGATCGAACCTGGGTCCTCCGCACGCTAGGCCGATGCTCTACCGCTGAGCCAACCGGCCAGGGCTAGTAGGGGATTTTAATACCCCGCTAACATCACTAGATAGATCCTCAAGAAAGAAAATTAACAAAGAAACAGCAGATTTAAAGGACACACTAGATCAAATCGATTTAATAGATATCTTCAGAACCTTTTACCCTAAAGCAGCAGAATATACATTCTTTTCAAGTGCTAATGGTACATTCTCTAGGATAGACCACATGTTAGGGCACAAAAGTGGTCTCAACAAATTTAAGAAGATTGAAATCATATCAAGTACTTTCTCTGATCACAATGGCATGAGACTAGAAATCAACCACAACAGAAAAGCTCAAAAACTCTCAAACACATGGAAACTAAATAGCAGGTTCTTAAAAAACGAATGGATTAGGAATGAGATCAAAGAAGAAATAAAAAATTCCTAGAACCGAATGATAATGAGCATACAACAACTCAAAATTTATGGGACACAGCAAAAGCAGTCCTGAGAGGGAAGTTCATAGCATCACAGGCACACTTTAAAAAGCTAGAAAAAGCTCAAATAAACAACTGAACTCTGCATCTAAAAGAACTAGAAAAAGAAGAGCAAGTAAAGCCCAAATGAAGTAGAAGGAAGGAAATAATAAAGATCAGAGCAGAAATAAATGACATAGAGACTAAAGAAACAATACAGAGGATCAATGAAACTAGGAGCTGGTTTTTTGAAAAGGTAAACAAGATTGATGAACCTTTAACTAGACTCACCAAGAAAAAGAGAGAAAGGACTAAAATAAATAAAATTAGAAATGAGAGGGAAGAAATAACATACACAACAGAAATACAAAGGTTTGTAAGAAAATACTATGAAGAACTGTATGCCAAAGAACTAGACAACCTAGATGAAATGGACAAATTCCTTGAAACATACAATCTTCCAAAAATCAATCTGGAAGAATCAGAAAACCTAAACAGACTGATTACAACAAATGAGATCAAAGCAGTTATCAAAAAACTCCCAAAAAATAAAAGTCCTGGGCCAGATGTCTCACAAGTGAACTCTACCAAATATTCAAAGAAGAACTAACTCCTATCCTCAAGTTATTTTAAAAAATTCAAGAGGAAGGAAGACTTCCAAGCTCCTTTTGTGAGGCAAGCATAATTCTGATTCCAAAACCAGGCAAAGACAACACAAAGAAAGAAAATTATAGGCCAATATCCCTGATGAGTATAGATGTTAAAATCCTCAACAAAATATTAGCAAACCAGATCCAACAATATATGGAAAAAATCATACATCGTGATCAAGTGGGATTTATTCTGGGGAGGCAAGGCTGGTACAATATTCGCAAATCTATCAATGTTATTCATCACATAAACAAAAGGAAGGAGAAAAACCACATGATAATTTCAATAGATGCAGAAAAATTATTAAAATCCAGCACCCATTCATGATCAAAACTCTCAACCAAGTGGGAATACAGGCAACACACCTCAACATGATAAAAGCCATCTAAGACAACCTCAAAGACAACATCATACTCAATGGGCAAAAATTAAAAGAAATTCTCTTAAGATCAGGAATAAGGCAGGGGTGCCTTCTTTCACAACTCTTATTCAACATAGTCCTGGAAGTCCTAGCCACAGCAATCAGACAAGAAGAAGAAATAAAAGGCATTCAAGTTGGAAAAGAAGAAGTAAAGCTATCATTATTTGCAGATGATATGATATTGTATATAGAAAATCCTAAAGTATTATTCAAAAAACTACTGGACCTGATAAATGAATTCAGCAAGGTGGCAGGATATAAAATTAATATTCAAAAATCAGAGGCATTTTTATACACCAAAAATAAACAGAAAGAGAAATTAAGGAAACAATTCCCTTTACTATTACAACCAAAAAAATAAAGTACCTAGGAGTATATTTAACCAAGGAGACTAAAGACTTGTACTCTGAAAATTATAAAACATTGATAAAAGAAATCAAGGAAGATACAAACAAGTGGAAGCATATACCGTGCTCATGGTTAGGAAGAATAAACATCATTAAAATGTCTATATTACACAAAGCAAGTTATAAATTCAATGCAATACCAATTAAAATAACAATGACATACTTTAAAGATATAGATCACATATTCCAAAAATTTATATGGAACCAAAACAGAACAAGAATAGCCTCAGCAATCTTAAAAAAGAAGAATAAAGGGGGAGAAATCACAGTTCCTGATATCAAGTTATACTACAAGGCTGTTGTATTCAAAACAGCCTGGTACTGGCATAAGAACAGGCACATAGATCAATGGAACAGAATGGAGAACGCAGAAATATACCCACAAGTCTATGGACAACTGATATTTGACAAAGGAGGTAAGGGCATACAATGGAGTAAAGATAGCCTCTTCAACAAATGGTGTTGGGAAGATTGGACAGCAACTTGCAAAAAAATGAAACTAGACCACCAACTTACACCATTCACAAAAATAAACTCAAAAGGGATAAAAGACTTAAACGTAAGGCATGAAACCATAAGCATCTTAGAAGAAAGCATAGGCAGTAAGCTCTCCAACATCTCTCGCAGCAATATATTGCTGATTTATCTCCACGGGCAAGGGAAATAAAAGACAGGATAAACAAATGGGACTATATCTAACTAAAAAGCTTTTGCACAGCCAAAGACAATAAGAACAGAATAAAAAGACAAACTACACAGTGGGAGAACATATTTGACAGTACGTCTGATAAGGGGTTAATAACCAAAATTTATAAAGAACGTGTAAATCTCAACACCAGAAAGACAAAAAATCCAATCAAGAAATGGGCAAAAGAAATGAATAGACACTTCTCCAAAGAGGACATACAGATGGTCAATAGACATATGAAAAAATGCTCAACATCACTAATCATTAGAGAAATGCAAATTAAGATCACAATGAGATATCACCTCACACGGGTTAGAATGGTGCTTATCAACAAAACAACACAGAATAAGTGCTGGCGAGGATGTGGAGAAAAGGGAACTATCCTACACTGCTGCTGGGAATGCAGACTGGTGCAGCCACTGTGGCAAACAGTATGGAGATTCCTCAAAAAATTGAAAATCAAACTGCCTTTTGACCCAGCCATCCCAGTTTTAGGAATATACCCCAAGAACAACATAGAATGGTTCCAGAAGGAGAAATGCACCCCCATGTTTATAGCAGCATTGTTTACAATAGCGAAGATCTGGAAACAGCCCAAGTGTCCGTCAGAGCACGAGTGGATGAAAAAGCTTTGGTACATATCTACTATGGAATACTACTCAGCCATAAGAAATGATGACATCAGATCATTTACAATAACATGGATGGACCTTGATAACATTATATGGAGTGAAATAAGTAAATCAGAAAAAACTAAGAACTATATGAACCCATGCATAGATGGGACATAAAAATGAGACTCAGAGATATGGACAAGAATGTGATGGTAACAGGGAGTGGGGTGGTGTAGGGGTGGGAAGGGGGCAAGGAAGGAGAGGGGAGGGGAGGGGGAGGGGAGGGGCACAAAGAAAACCAGATAGAACGTGACGGAATATAATTTGACTTTGGGTGAGGGGTATGCAGCATAATCAAATGTCAAAATAACCTGGAGATGTTTTCTCGGAACTTATGTACCCTGATTTATCAATGTCACTGCATTAAAATTAATAAAAAAAATTTTCTTTATCTTGAGTTGTTTTTAATTAATATATTGCAGTATCGAGGTCTTTGAGGAATATAAACACATAAATCTCTGTTGTTTAAGTTACCAACAGAAATTAAGACTTTGCAAACAATCAGAATACTTGGAAGAGGTGCCAAGTCCACTATCAACCTGAGGGTACTATCAAAATAGGGTCATTTTGTTTCAGCTACAAGAACAGAGCCACTGCAAGGATGAGAGGAATGTGGGCTACAGGTTAGAAATTAGAGCCCCCAAGGATGTGGGAGAACTGGAAGGGCAAATGCTAAAACTGCAGTGAACAGAGCATTGAAGCATTGGAGCAGGAAGAGGAAATGAATCTTCAGCAAACTTATACCAAGACTTTTCCTAGGAAGTTTAGAAAGGATTCGGCAAAGTCCTTCCAAAGGGAAACATGGCTGAAAAGTAAATATTGTGGGCCTGGTGCTATTGACTGAACACATTGGTTTCCAGAGAATAATATCTTCCTCCTCCCTTCCTCCTTTCTAATTTGTCATGGCCAATTGTAACCCTTAGTCATGCAGAAAAGTGATTTATTTGAAATATAGTTTCCTGTTTTGGAAATAAGTGGAGGTGGTGCTTAGTTAATAACAGATAATCTTGACAGCATATAAGCCCTAAAATACATGATCATAAATATACAAATATCAGAAATAAGCCAAGATAAATAGATGTTTATTAACTCCCTGCTATAATTACAGAATTGCTTAAGTATTTCAGTGATTACAAATTAGAACCTGTTACAATAATTTAATGCCAAATGATAGTATACCCATGAAACTTTTTTAGAATTTTCATGACTGTAATTAGTGGAACATCCCATACACATGTACGATATTGGAGGTTTTTGAGATACAAAACAGAGCATTTTCTCACAGGGAGTGTTCAGGACAATGATATTATTCAAGTAAAACTGCTGGGTTTATGGGAAAACACATAGAATTAAATGGAAGGGTTGAATACATGATGTGCAGTGCTGATGGGCTGAGGCCTCCCCGAAGGTGCTAGATATTAATTAATCAAGTCCAGAGAGCTAAAAAATTCATAATGCTCACAAGCATTGGCTATCCAAGGATCTGATCCTGAGGACAGAACCTGTGGAGGTTAGCAGGAACCATTGGGCCAGGCTAATTCTGGATACCAGATGAGTAAGGCTTTTAGTCCCAGAAGGAGAAATTAACCCTTTGAAAGGAAATAAAACAAGAATGGTAAGAAATAATTTAAAGAACCCAGGTAGAAGTTAGTATCAATTTATATATAGGGGTATATGGAAAATTATAAATCAAAAGAAAAAAATTCCGGGAGAATAAACACATTGAGAATTACAAAAGTAATGTAAATAAAATTTCAATATTGAAACAGTTACCAAATCACACCTGACGCAATGTGAGGGCTTCACAGACTTCTCCACAAGATTCTACTTAGTGTGAATAAAGGACTAAAGAGCTGTTTTCTCCCTCATCTTTTTCAGAGGTTTAGTTGGATGGAGTCTAGTGACTGCTAAATCCAAATAGTAAAAAAAGAATTTTCTTTTAAATATAGGCCAAATAATGTAAAAATTATTTGTTTGCAAATAAATAAAAATTTCAAAAAGTATATAATTTTTAATTAGCTTTTAGTATCTCTTTAGACTACACATTACATATGGTATTTATATATTCCATAAATTTCTTGCTGAGCACATTGTTAACAGCATATTATTTCTGGTATTTAGATGGGAATCTCAGAAAGTTCTGGACTCTGAATGATGGCCTATTCTTATCTGTGAACATGTATAGAATTGCTTCTATAGCTTAGAATATCTTTCTCATAGAAAACTCTGAAAGACTTCTTAGTCATAGTCATAAAACTATAAACATAACAGAAAATGTTGAGGTTTGTTTCCAGTATTTCTTTGTCAATTTACCTTGATGGAATACAGTTATCGTGGAACCCTAACAATTTCCTCATAATGCTGCATTTTTGCTCTTTAGATGCAAACCACAATAAAAAACTCATTGTCACAAACTCTTAAGGACTTTGGTCATCTAAGAATATCTTTGTTATCTTTTTTAATACCAGTGATGGCCAACAGTGATATGTGGCTAAAAATAAACTTAAATAATCATTACTCATCAAGAAACTTGCTATAGCAAAAGCTTTTAGTTTGGAATTTATTTTATTTATGAAATTTTTCTTTATTATTGAAAACATTTTGTGTACAATCATATTTAATGATCCCTTACTTTGAAGTTTAAATAGGGTGATATTGCTAAGAGACTTTCTTTAATCAGAAAATATTGAAAAGCAGCTATGAGCTGGACAGTGTTTAGGTGCTGCTTACTGATAATAGAGACATAAATAAAACATACAAAAATCCCCACTCTGAGGAGTTAGCATATTAATGAGAATACCCATTTAATTTTATTTTAGCATAGATCATAGAATTTTTAAAAAATCAAAACATTTTACCACAGTACTTCAATCCACAATCTCTTGCTACAATAACAGAAATACTATTGATCATTAACTTTCTTCAGGACCCGACCAATACATAATATATCAAAATATCTACAATTTTAAATTGGTCTTTTAAAGTACATTTTATTATGTACATCCCAAACATTAAAAGTAAGAATAACAGATACTTTAGTTAAAACAAATCTTAATATTTTTCAAAATTTGCTTCAAACTTTTTCAAAAAATGAAATATTAAGATACACCTTAATCTCTTATGACTTCTCCTTGATATGCTGCTTGACAGCAGTAGCTGGGTAATACCTCTGTCATGAATTATTTTATACATTTAATATATAAAGGTTTCCTAACAAAGTCATTTACCAAAATTACACACACACACCCCTACATGTACATATACGTAAAATTTATCTATGTCGATACATGTAACTATTGTTAATTTAAGTCATTTGTGTCATTCTACCCTTATAAATCCAATATTTTATTTCGTAAAAATTTAGGTTATTTCCATATTTTTTTCTATTACAATTAATGCTGATGTACATATTCTTTTATTTATTCATTTTTAGAGAGGAGAGAGACCAAGAGAGAGGAGAGAAAGACAGAAAGAGAGAAGGGGGGGAGGAGCTGGAAGCATCAACTCCCATATGTGCCTTGACCAGGCAAGCCCAGGGTTTCGAACCAGCAACCTCAGCATTTCCAGGTCGATGCTTTATCCACTGCGCCACCACAGGTCAGGCTGATGTACATATTCTTAAGTTGAACTCCTTGTGCAGAGATGTTAAGTATTTCCATAGGGCATTTGCCAAAAGTAGAATTGATCTTTTTTTTTTTGACAGCTATTTAATTTTAATAATAATGCATCAAGATTTTTCTATCACTTTTTGAAAACAATTTATATTCAACTAGATATATAGGTGTATTTACTTGTCCATTCTTATCACTAAAATTAAACTTTACAAAATTGCCAGGTCTAAGAAACTGAAATAATTTGGTGTAAAATGCCATTGCCTTGATCACTAAATTGAGTATCTTTTCATAATTTTAATTGGACATTTGGTTTTTCTTTGATTCTGAATTGTCTGTCATATTCATTGCCCAGTGTTCTATTATGTTGCTGTTCTTTTCTAATTGATCCATTGCAGTTCTTTATGTGTTCCAGAAACAAGAAAAATGACCACTTTCACTTATCACTGAGTAATTGTTAGAGAAAGCGTAGAGGCTGAAGGTGAGTATCTTAGCTAAGACTCCCAATAATTTTTGTTTTTTGATTCAAGTTCTTGATCAATTAGATCAGTAAGTTTTGAATTATGGTGCATATAATAATTATCTGGGGAGTTTTTAAAAATGACAATATCCTGTTTTGAGATTTTTTATTTAATAGATCTGTAGAATGGTGTGGGCATAAACCACTGCTTAGATGCTTTCTCCACAAATTTCAATGTAAAGTCTTAGTAACCACTATATTATATGAGTCAAATATTTTACTGTTGAAAATAGTGCATAAAATCAGCTGTGTGCAGTCATTTAAACACCCCCAGCTATGACATTATTCGAGAAATCATTCCAATTTACAATTGTCACCTATTGTTCTGCCGTTTCACCCCACCTGTAAGCCTCCATACCTCTGCTGTTATATCCCCTCGGCTCTTCAGGACCTTGGCTTCCCAATCAGCTATTGCTCCTGACATATTTTGGTACTCTTTTGAGAAACTATTCTCTAATGTCATAACCTTGTTCAACTTCTCCCTTTGATCATTTCCAAGATATATAGAAATATGATCCATTTACACAGCAGAATTTTTAAATTCTGCACATTCCTTTGAATCAAGTGCACTCTCACATCATGTCACTCTCTGTGCTGGACCTGCCTTTATGCTTTACCCACTGGAGAATGATAAGAATCAGACTCACTAAAATCTCTGCAATTGGTGAAATGGAGTCTACTGTTATTTCTACATCTTCTAAAAACGTATAAATAATTCAGTGAGTATACTAAGTGAATAAGGGCTGTTTTCTGTGGCATACCAGTTTTCAATTCAAACTCAGTTCTTTCTCATACTTTCAGTTTTATATAGTTACATAAGTTATAATTACATATAAAATATCAGATTAAATAAATATTTAATAATAATTTTTATTAAAAATTATGCTTATTATAAGCACATCTGATTGCCTTTCTGTTTATCTATCCCAAACAGTATACATTTGTAATCTTTTCAGAAGATATTGTCTGTAAGTACCATCTTGTTTGTGCTTTAAAAGTTCTATTCTGGCCATCTCTTTCCTTTCCAGTGCGTTAATGCTAGTTATCTAAAATATTCATCGTACTACATTTGTATGTCTTTGGTCTTACTATTGTAATGGACTGAATGTTTACGTCGCTAGAATTCATATGTTAAAATCTTAACCTCAATATAATGGTATTTGGAGGTAGGGATTTAGGAGGTAATTAGATCATGAGGGTGGATCCCTTAGAAATGGGATTAATGCTTTAAAAAAAAAAAAGGACACTGGAAAGCTGTCTTGCTGTCTTTCTACCATGTAGATAGAACAGTGGTCCCCAACCTTTTTTGGGTCATGGACTGGTTTAATGTCAGAAAATATTTTCACCCACCGGCCTTTAGGGTGGGATGGATAAGTGTATCACGTGACAGAGACAAGCATCAAGAGTGAGTCTTAGACGGATGTAACAGAGGGAATCTGGTCATTTTTTAAAAATAAAACATCGTTCAGACTTAAATATAAATAAAACGGAAATAATGTAAGTTATTTATTCTTTCTCTGCGGACCAGTACCAAATGACCCATGTACCGGTACCAGCCGCGGCCCGGGGGTTCGGGACCACTGATGTAGAATACAAGAAGTCAGTAGTCTGCAACTGAAAAGAGGATGCTCACCAGAAATTGGCTATCCTGGCATCCTGATTTCAAATCTCCAGTCTCTAAAACTATGAGACATAAATTTGTGTTGTTTATAAGCTACATAGTCAATGATATTTTGCTATAGCTGCCCAAATTGAGACTTTTATGTTTTCCCTAAGCAACAAAACTTTTCCCATGTACACCTTATTTAATTTTCAAGGTCCATATAAATGCACTAATTTCTTTTTGAATCCTAAACAAATGTAATGAATGAAACTCAACTTTATTCTCTGAACTTTTTCATCACTTTGTTTGGCTGTTATACTGCTTACACAGCATGCTGTTTATTCACTGTAGCTTGCTCTTAGAGGTGTACTGTCTCCATAAAATTCTAATGTGATTAACATCATGAACCTTAGCTCACCATCATATTCCTAGGACATTTTATGTAGTGCATTTGTAATAAAAGTTGTGCAATAAATATTTGCTTAATTAAATGGACTTGAATATAATTTCACCAAATAAATAAAACAAAGGAAAAAATGTTGGATTAGGCAATATACTAATTTAACATTTGTGGATAGTTGCCTGCCTATTTCACTTGTCATAAGAGTAAATTATTCAATATTATCAGTAATTACATTTTCTAGAAATATTATATAGAAAAGTTGATATATGAATTTATATAAGAAAAGTAACTGTTATATACAGATTGAGTTTCATGATAGTATGGCACATATACAGTATATGAAATTTGAAATTAAACATTATACAACTTTCATCTATAATTAATTTTGTGGGCTAGTTCTATCTTGCATAATAGTAAAGTTTATTTTAAAATCATCATTAAATTAAATTGGATATAATTATAATTGTCATAAGTGGCTCTTAGTAATATAAAAATAAAACTAAATCACTAAAGTGGCATGATATTAATTCAAAGTAATGAATTGATTACAATTATTTATAAATGTAGTGATCACTTTATTATTTAGCTTATAATTTAATACTATTACACATGAACAAATAGCTATTACTTTTGGAAAAAAGGTACACACTAATTACTCAAAAAGATGTATTTATTTGGTATCTTCATTGAATTAAGAGGACATTCTTGAAAATTAATAAAATGATTTTAAAACTCTACATGAAGTCTCTCCTTAAGCAGCTCACAAATCATTTGGATAGATATGAGGAAGTAATATTTATTCAAGCATACATCCTGGCAGTTTATTATGTCTTTTGACCAGTATGCTTAGTGCTCACCTGCTTCAAAGAAAAAGGTGAAAATATATTATTCCTACTTTTTGGTCTACATTGTAATCCTCCAAGTCATTTGGCCAATAAATAGCCTTCCTACTAAAATCATCACCCATAGACCAGAAGCATTGACATCATGTAGGGCTTTATAAGAAAAGCAAAATCTTGGGTCTGCTCCAGACTTCCAAAACCAGAATCTTCACTTTAGCAAGCTTCCCAGGTAATGTGTATGTGGCTTAAACTTTGAGAATCACTTATTTCCAAATAGAAAGTGGCCCTAATTTATTTAATTTCTAACCCAGATGTCTTCCCAGGTATTCAACTTTGCAAGTCTCAAGCCTTCTACTGATTAGAGTACTGCTATTCTACATCAAATTTGTTTCTATCTGTTACAGCTTTAGACATCGTTTTCATCTCTTTATCTCTATGCTTTAATGTTAATTTTCTTTTAAGGACAATACTTCCTTGCATTTCTCCTTGCTGATTATTCCTTTACACTAACTATATGGACCTTGGGCTCAGTAATAAGGAGCATAATTTGGTGTCTTCTGCTTTGTTGTCACCTCTAAACAATTGTTATTCTGCTCCCTTATCAACATATTTTGATTCTTGGCAGTACATAATATAAAACAAAGTATAATCTATGGATATTTTACCCTGCACTAGAGGATTTGCTCATGATTCATTTTTTTGTAAAGCCAATGGACTAATATAGTTGAGATATCAGAATAGCTTAAGAGCATCTGTCAAATTTTATTCTACTTAATACTCATATTACCACCTCAACTTTGATGCTTTTGTCAGTGGAGAAGACCTGAGTCCAAGAGGGCTTCTTCTGTCTCAGTTCTTCTCACACTTGCAGAAAGAATTCCAGTGGGAGACATGGTACAACATTCAAGCAAAGCAAGCAGTTTATTAAGCAAAGTAATACAGTTGGTACAAGGCACAAGCAGGCAAACTCAGCTAGTCTGAGTGCCCTGCCTGTTGGGGTTTTAAGGGTTATATACTTTTGGCTGTAAATTTTAAGGTTCCTCTTTCCTGATATTGAGACTAACATACAGGCTATGAAGACTGTTGGATCTTCTGGTGATTGTGAATTGGCAGATCTTAAGACTGCTGACTCCTTCATTCAGTGGGTGAGATAAAGCTCCTCTCTTTCCCCACGCTCCTGATGTCCAGTGGTGATGGCATTAATTCCAAACCCTCATTTGGTGGATAATGCTAGAGGAATAGTAACAGTCCTATTGACTCTTTTCAAAAAGACAAATACTTGCCTAACCAAACATTTAAGTCAAACTATAAAGTCTTACTTACCTCACCACCAACTGCTTTCTAATCATTAGTTGGTATGCAGGATTCTTACCAAATGGGATTTTCTTTGTCATATTTTCAGTAACAGTAACATTTTGAAAAATCCCCAAGTGTCATAAGGCCAGTAATCTTGAGCACAGGTAAAATTATTTAAGAAAGGCATGTCAACATATTTTTCTTCTGTAGACTGGAATACATCTTACTAAGGGTTTTGGCCTTCAATAAGAATCAATGTTTTATAGTAGTATTTTATTGAAAGCAAAATGATATATGATGAAGAATATTAAGAAGATTGAGTGGAAATAACTTGAGGATTTGGGGCACAAAATTTAAAAACTACTTTAATCTTCTAAATTAGGTCATACTAGATCATATAGAAAATATAACAGCATTTTTTATAATATAAGCTCCACTGCTCCCTCCTTGTCTTGAGGATAATGATATTCATCATACAATAAAATTATTTTAATTTTTATAATTTGAAAAATTATCTGACAACAGCAAAGAATAATACCCACTCTTTTGACAAATATTTAGGAATACCAAAACCCTAATAGTCACTTTCATTCATTCTTTAAAAAGTTCCGATGAGACCAAGCTAGTTTCTCTTCTTACTATAATGCCATCAACTGGCAAGGGAAATTAATAAAAGTGACACCAAGTGAAACCATGTACAAGATGTTTTTTTCCTATTATAATATTGTATGGTATTCAGTTGGTTCTGTTTGATTAATTTTGGTGTTGTGTATCACCTATTTCATAATGGACTATTCTAGTCACTGCTGTATCATGAGGTTTTGTGTTTATTTTTATGTATGTGTTACTGATACATTTTAATGAACGTAATGATTATTTTCATGTTCACTTTTAGAAAGTATTATTTTTTAATTTTTTTATTTGTTTTAATTTTATTTAGAATATTAAATTTAACAGGGTGACAGGTCCTGGCCTGTTGACTCAGTGGTTGAGTGTCCAATTGGCATATGGAAGTTCCAGGTTCGATTCCTGGCAAAACACACAGGAGAAGTGCTCATCTGTTTCTCCACTGTTTCCCCTCTCCTTTCTCTCTCTCTCTCTCTCTCTCTCTCTCTCTCTCTCTCTCTCTTCCCCTCCTATAGCCAAGGCTCCATTGGAGCAAAGTCGGCCCCGACACTGAGGATGGCTGCATGGTCTCCACCTAAGACGCTAGAATGGCTCTGATTGCAGCAAAGCAGCACCCCAGAGGGGCTGAGCATCCCTTCCCCCACTTCTCACTTTGGAAAAATACAAAAAGAAAATTTAACAAGGTGACATTGATCAATAAGACTACATAGGCTTAGCGTGCGGAGGACCCGGGTTCGATTCCCGGCCAGGGCACACAGGAGAAGCGCCCATTTGCTTCTCCACCCCTCCGCCACGCTTTCCTCTCTGTCTCTCTCTTCCTCTCCCGCAGCCAAGGCTCCATTGGAGCAAGGATGGCCCAGGCGCTGGGGATGGCTCTGTGGCCTCTGCCCCAGGCGCTAGAGTGGCTCTGGTCGCAACATGGCGACGCCCAGGATGGGCAGATTATCGCCCCCTGGTGGGCAGAGCGTCGCCCCTGGTGGGCGTGCCGGGTGGATCCCGGTCAGGCGCATGCGGGAGTCTGTCTGACTGTCTCTACCCTACCCATTTCCAGCTTCAGAAAAATGAAAAAAAAAAAAAAAGACTACATAGGCTTCATGTAAGCATTTCTATAGCATTTGAACTGTTGATTATATTGTATATACATCACCCAAAGTCAAATCATTTTCCATCACCTTAAGTTTATCCCTCTTTACACCTTTCTCCCCACCCCCTTTCCCTATCCCCCTCTGTTATGAGTCTATCAAACCTTCAGGCATTAGCATACCCATCTACTATAAACAGTGAGAAATATGTGCCCAACCTCAAATTGTACTTGGCTGGAAATCTTCTTTCACTGTGTTCTACTATATTAATTGATATTGCTTATGGACCAACATAGACACACTAATAGGATTCTCTTGATTCATAATCTATCTAACATTTCCAGAGACATTTTGGGATTAGGTGAATGTCATATCTTTAAACATAGATCTGCTACATCGAAACATAATGAGTTTGTTCTGGGTGGAATGCTTTGGATTTATTTGTATGTATAACTCATACTTGCTCCAATCTACATAGAAAAAGGAAATCTAGAATTCTTATTTTAATATCTCCAGTTGTGCTGATTAGCATCAACTTAATACATCAGGTTGGCAACTGGTAAGATTTAATCAATAGCCCAGTTTGTATTCCTTTAAAATAAATTATAGCACAGAAACAGAGTGTTAATATCATTTTGATTTAAGGCAAGGAGAGGAAATCACTGTCACTATTACACCAATAAAATTGGGGCTTATGCACAAGGTACATTGGTGATGAAAATGATGCATTTACTGTTGTCAAGATTTTGTAGAGTTTTCTTAAAGTTGAGGTTATGACTTATTCAAATTATATTAATGCCCAGTACTTCTTTTGTAATATTAAATTATGTAACCTATAGCCAGTATTCATGGTGAATTGATGTGTTCCATATGATTGCTTTACTTTTTCTCCTAGAATCTCCACTTTTTCTGGAAATTCTTTAGTAATTTAACTGAATTTAATTGATGATATAATAATAAGAGATCAAGAGAATCATCTGTTCTCTTATGAGATCTTATGAGCCTTGGCCAGGTTGCTTGCCTCATAGATCATCAGGCTCACAGGTCTGATCCCGGTCAGAGCAACATATGAGAAGTGAATGATAAGCAACTAAATGTAATGACTAAGTGGAAAATGGAATCAATGCTTCTCTCTCTCTCTCTCTCTCCCTCTCTCTCCCTTCCTCCACCTCCTCTCAAATCAACAAATAATCAAAGACTCATTGTGGAACTATTTGAATAATGGAATTTGATTTAAAAATTGCCTGTGTCCTATATAACTTTATTAACCAATGTCAACCCAATACAAACAAAAAGAGTTATACTCTGGAAAAAGAATTGCCCAGGACAACTTTAAATTTATTTATTAATATAATATGCATACTGAGAGAGGGTCAAAATTAAATTCCTTTCCTCCATAAATACTTTGCTTGATGGTATCTCAAAGTATTGATGAGACATTAAAAAAAGTACTTTGATGCTTTTAAACATGCTCAAATATTTATACAGTTGCAACCTTTTATAGTAAAAGTCAAATCAAATATTTGGTCATAATAGAATTTATAGTAAGAATTTTGAGAAAACAAAGATGTCTAGAAAAAAGAAGTTTGTTCACCTGAAAATATTCATGTTGGTATAGTTCATGGTCCAAACAACTAGGACTTAATAAACGTCAAGTATATTATGTGTCCTAGTATGTGCTAATACTATGCTAAAGTGCAGGACTGATATAACTCCAGGATAAAATATCTCTAAAATATCATAATGTTTTTATCATGAAATATTTCTGATCTATTGCTACTTTTCTATAATAAAACATAATTTATAATACACAAGTATGTTCAGGGCACATCATGAAAATTTGAACAAATAAAAATTGCTCATAAGCTCTTTCTTTCTAAATGGAAATACTAGACACTCATGACTTTCTATTATTATTTAAAGTGTTGAATCCCAGTCAGGACATACAAGAGAATAACCATCTGCTTTTCCATCCCTCTTTCTCCCTCTCTCCTCTCTCCCTCTCTCCCTCTCTTTCTCATTCTCTTCCTTTTTTCACAGCAATAGTTTGAATGGTTTGAGCAAGTTGGCTCCATGGCCTTGCCTCAGGTGCTAAAAATAGCTCAGTTACTTAGCATTGGAGCAGCAGCCCCAGATGGGCAGAGCATCAGCCCCCAACAGGGATTGCTGAGTGGATCCCAGTCGAGCTGCATGCAGTAATCTGTCTCTCTGCCTCTCTATCTCTCACTTAATAAAAATAAAATAAAATAAAATTGTGTTCACTAGTGATTCTAACAGCAAGTGTGTCCTATTAATAAGTCTAATTAGATCTTTAGGACTTTGAATATGCAATAACAAATTTGAAATCTGTTTATAATAAATATAGGACTAGAGTCATTGCGGCAATCCTTAGCATGAAGTAAGCAAAAATATAAATTTCCATACAGGAAATTAATTGTATTTTAAAGATTAATATCAACAATTCCAACACCAAAAACAATATTCTCAGGGATGTAGCTCCTGACAGATATTCATGGTAAAGTGAAATAGTGTGGAAAAATACTTTCAATTTTAAAGAATAAAAAGATTGTACATACATTTAAAATATACATATATATGCATATATATTATACATTGTATTATAATACAAGATTTTCTACATAAATTTACTAAGGAATGTATTTTATTATATAGTAGCTGTTCTCTTAATTTTAGTCTTAACTTTAAAGTGCATTTTCACAGATATATCTGAATCTACAACACAATTTGAATTTTAAGTAGCACCACATTTTCAGGGTTTTTTTTTAAGCAAACATTACTCTACACAAGCAGAATTAACTCTAATGCAGCTTTCACTGAAGATAGAAAATAATTCAACTCAGTCATTTCTCTAGAAATTGTTTTTCTTCAACTTCTACCAACACAATGATGAATAAGAAATTTACATAATCAGCCAAAAAAATTTCATAACCATTAGAACTAAATGCTTGGATGCACTGGACATTTTCTACTTGGCTGTCCTAAGGCATCATCAGTGTTACATCTTCCCACTCCAAACACACTTTTTTTTATTTTTTGTGTCTTGATGAATGACTCTTTATAGCCGTTCAGTTAGATAAGTCAGAAAACAAGAATACATTTTACATTCATTCCTGTATGTTTTTTCTTCCTAATTCATCATAATTCTATGACATAAGAATTCTATGTCAAAATAGCTATTGTATTTACCTGTCACTATTTATGCCCATGCCAGTTTACAATACAGGGGCAAATTGTTACTTTCCCAGCTTTTTAGCTTTTTATCTCCTCAGTATTCATTTTACACTCTCATCAAAATAAGTGTTTTTAACTTACATATTTGATTGTCCATTCCTTTGCTAATAATACAGAAATGGACTATTTTAAGCTTGAAAACCCATTGAGATGAGATTACATCCCTTCAAAGTATGTATAATCAGCTAGTGTGTGCGTGTGTGTGTGTGTGTGTGTGTGCGCGCGCAAGTTTGGGACAAAACTAGGTTTACAATTGTGAGTACATGAAGCACAGAATTTATTCTATTATTATTATTGTTGTTTATTGGTTTTTTGTTTTTTGTTTTTGTTTTTGTCAGAGAGAACGAGCCAGAAAGAGGACAGATAGGCACAGACAGGAAGGGAGAGAGATAAGTAACACCAATTTTTCATTGCAGCACTTTAGTTGTTCATTGGTTGCTTTCTCATATTTGCCTTGGCTGGGGGGGAAAAGAGGGGGACTACAGCAGACCGAGTGACCCCTTGCTCAAGCCAGAGAACTTGGGTCCAAGCTGGTGAGCCTTGCTCAAACCAGATGTACCCTCACTCAAGCTGGCTGGCGACCTCGAGGTCTGGAACCTGGGTCTTTAGTGTCCCAGTCTAATGCTCTATTCACTGCACACCGCCTGGTCAGGCCATTATTATTTTCTATACAAAAAACTGTAATCTACTTTTTTTTTTTTTTTTGCCAGAGAAAACTTGTTTTAAATTTTTTATTTTTCTCAGAAGTATACATGATCATAATTTAAAGACTCAACTTGTTCTACAAGGTTTGTTAAAACAAAAAGCAGTCTCCAGTCACTTCTTCAATCTGCTTTCTACAGAGACAAACACTTTCACCTTTTCCAGATGTATTTTGATCCTTATCACCTTATCTCCCACAATATGTTTGCATTGCTCCTTTTTATAGGCATCATCTATTACCGTGTTATCTACTTTTGCCTCACTCTGTATTAGGTATAAGTTTCCCGCTGTACTTCATTGCTCCCAAACTTTTGGGATTTCTTATATTTTCATCTTTCTTTATCATTCTACATGTTGGTTCCTTGCCTTAAACACCCACATTAGGTTTATTTGGTAAATCTCAACACAATTAACAGGCCTGGTTAGTACTTTGATTGGAGATCTCTTTTAAAGAATTTCTTAAAAGTCCTATAGGAGTTCTGAAAATAACTTTCAATTTTGTATACATTGTTTCTATTACATTCTTTTATAACAACAGAAATAATGTGTTAGACTTTCCTGTCTGTTGGGTATACCATCAAGCAAAAATATGACTTATGCATTTGGAGCTTGAAGGCTATTATCCCATGAGTGCACTCCAAATTTAAGGATAATGTTCTACAAAACTATATTTTCATAATTCTTTCTCTTATGAAAAAATGTTGTTAAAAAAGAGACAAATTGGCCCTGGCCGGTTGGCTCAGTGGTAGAGCGTCGGTCTGGCGTGCAGAAGTCCCGGGTTCGATTCCCGGCCAGGAAACACAGGAGAAGCGCCCATCTGCTTCTCTACCCCTCCCCCTCTCCTTCCTCTCTGTCTCTCTCTTCCCCTCCCGCAACCGAGGCTCCATTGGAGCAAAGATGGCCCAGGCGCTGGAGTGGCTCTTGGCCTCTGCCCCATGCACTGGAGTGGCTCTGGTCACAACAGAGCGATGCCCCGGAGGGGCAGAACATTGCACCCTGGTGGGCAGAGCGTCGCCCCTGGTGGGCGTGCTGGGTGGATCCCGGTCTGGCACATGCGGGAGTCTGTTTGACTGTCTCTCCCCATTTCCAGCTTCAGAAAAATACAAAAAAAAAAAAAAAGAGAGAAAAATTAACAGATTTTCATGTTTTAAAACTACCAATGCCACAGTGTTCAAACTGAACATCATTGCTAACATTTATACAAATTTAATGAACTGGACCTACTCAAAATATCTATATATTCTATAAGCTCAATATAGTCTATATATTTAATAAGCTGTTCACATAGGATGCCTACCACTTCTTTAGTAAGTGTAGATCCTTTTTCAAATATGCATTGCATATGTTAATGCCTCCCCTAAATATTTTTATAGTTTAATCTATTCTTTCTCCCAATCTCTTCTATTTGAAATATAAACATAGGATCTGGGGCATATACCTTTATTTTATTCTTACACAATGATTAGCCTTTGCCATTTAGTATCTGGTGTTTCAGGTAGACATGGACCAATGGCAGCATTACCATAATTCAGACACACCAAGAAAGTTTTGTTTTTTAAATATTATAAATGTAATTAGTGACTTCTCAGTGGTTAAATATTGGCTGCTACATCATCACCAAAGAACCTACTGTCTTAAGTTATCAGAAACCTGACCTATAGCCTGACCAGGTGGTGGTGCAGTGGATAGAGCGTCAGACTGGGATGCGGAGACCCAGGTTCAAGACCCTGAGGTTGCAAGCTTAAGTGCGGCTTCATCTGGTTCGAGCAAAGCTCTCCAGCTTGGACCCGAAGTTGCTGGCTCAAGCAAGGGGTTACTCGGTCTGCTGAAGGCCCATGAGAAAGCAATCAATGAACAACTAAGGTAGCGGTTCTCAACCGGGGTCGAATGACCAAAACACAGGGGTTGCTTAAAGCCATAGGAAAAAACATATTTATTATACAATACATTTTTAAATAAAATATGTATTTCCGATGGCTTTAGACGACCCCTGTGTTTTGGTCGTTCGACCCCCGCCGGGGTCGTGACCCACAGGTTGAGAACCGCTGAACTAAGGTATAGCAACGAAAAACTGATAATTGATGCTTCTCATCTCTCTCCGTTTCTGTCTGTCTGTCCCTATCTATCCCTCTCTCTGACCCACTCTGTGTCTCTGTAAAAAGAGAAACCTGACCTATAAAAACTTAATGATTAATAAGGTTTATAAATCTCACTAACATATCAGTCTCCTTATATACTTAACCTACCCTATCACTCCCAAAATAATCTCTTTACTCAAGGGAAATATATTAACTGAAATATATCTGCTACCATAGCAATCTTTGAAAAGAAAATGTAATTCACTGCTTTTATTTTTACCTACATCTCAAGATTCACACACCAAAAAAATAAGTCCAGTATCATAGTATAAAGTATTATATCTGCTTGCATATCTCTTATTCAAGAAAGCTTATTGTATTCAACATCAATGACTCATGAGAATAAGAAACTCATGGAAAGCTGAAAGCTATCCAGGCATCATAGAAGAGGTAGCTTGAAGCAAAACCCTGATATAGAATTTGGGAGATTTCTTTAGGATGTTGGAGTCAATCAGCCAAGACCACAGATACAATGCCTTCACCTAACAAAATATACAGTAACTTCAGTCTTAAGGGAACTGAATGTTCTTGTGCTTAACACTATCTCTATTTATTCTAAATTAAAGACAAATGCAATCTGAACATTGAGAATGACTATTCTGATTTTTAATCAACATTAAAATGAGAAAGTATTCCTGAAATATGTATTTTACTTTTCTATAGAATTTCAGGAAGTATATCTTTTGTCTATTTTTTTTATTTTTCAAAAACTCAAGATCACCTTGACAATGATTGCTCCATTTGAACCATTTGAGAAAGAACAGCAAAGCAATTTACCATGGACTAAACAGTTTCAAATGGGCTCAGATACTGATTGCAGACAGACAAATGACCATGAATACAGAGATTGGTGGTTGCGGAACAAGAAACTAATTTGAGAAATGTTTGTTTTGACAATTTTTATTAGAAAAGTAGTCATATAAACTCTATCATTTCTTTCTAGATATGGGGTAAAGTTATTCTTGCCATAGAACTGAAAGGAAAGTTAAAGAGGAATGCTCATTTATATAGATTTTCAAGTGACAAAGATAAAAACCAACAATACCAAATGATGTAAGTGAGGAAATAATAAGTGCAGGAAACCACTCAACAGTGACCTTTATCCTCTGATCCTCTCAAAGACACCAGGAGTTGACACAGCACCAAGTAAACACACAAGCAGGGAAGAATTAGAAAGTGTTTTAAAGCTACACTTCACCTAAAAACATGTAATAGTATAGTGATATCTTGATTCCTAAAATTTTCTCTGGAAAGGATTTAAACTAATTGTGTAAAATTTGTACTCATTGTAATTAATAAAGATGTGATTGTTTAGCTATGTAGATGTTGATGTTCAGCATTTTGGCTGATTATAGCTCCTAAATGTATATCATAAAAACAAAGTAATACACATATCTTTAATAATTAATAAAATTAAATATTTAATTTAACATGACATAGCACTCTGAGAAAAGATTATATTATTTTACTTTTAGAGCTGAACATTTCATTGCAGGAAAAGGTTAAATAATTTACTTTATATTTTCTATCATTGATGAAATCATTTTCAGAAAAGGAGGTCTAAGGAATTTTTTAAAGGCCAATATTAATGTTGCTTATAAATTTCATGACCCAATAATTAAGATTTTCTTAATATCTACTTTTACAATCTAGGAAGACTATAGCTCAACACAAAATGGAGAACAAAGTACAGAAAATCAAACAAATAGAACTAGATGTATCCTGTTCTTGGATATATATGAAATACTTGAGTAAATAATTCATGTTGGAGTTGTAATTGCAATAGTCTTATATTCTATACATGGATAAAAAACTCATTTGTAACATAAACTTTATGAGATAAAAATAACACTTGATCCTATTATGGTAACTTCTTTTTATAAAAAAAATAGGTGTGTATTAGCCTGACCTGTGGTGGCGCAGTGGATAAAGTGTCAACCTGGGACACTGAGGTCACCAGTTTAAATCCCTGGGCTTGCCTGGTCAAGGCACATATGGGAGTTGCTGCTTCCTGCTCCTCTTTCTTCTCTCTCTCTCTTTCTTCTTTCTCTCTAAAAATGAATAAATAAAAGCTAAAATAAAGTTCAAAAAATAAATTAAAAAATTCTTAAAAAAATAAGCGTGTATCTGAAATTGTTTCTATAAATTTCTTGCCAACTATACTTTTGTCAATATACAGTTTTAAGAATGTTATTTTATTATTTTCTGGTTATAATTTACAAAGTCTGCAATGCCTTTGCCTTAGAGGCTATGCAAATTTTTGTTAGATATAAACCATCTCATTTCTGATTTCAGAAAGTCAACATAACCCATCTGCTGCTTTCACTTCCCAGCTGTATGAAACTATGCCAAATTGCTCTAAGTTGAGCTTTATTCTCTCTTTGTAGGCTTTTACCTACCATGCTTACATTTTCCTTGTGTAATTCACCATAGATACAGGTGCAGATGGTATGTAAGAAGAGCAAGGCATTTGGGAATATGTAATGTTAGGCTTGCAAGGCTTTTGACAGACTTTGAATTATAGTGCTAGAGTGAATTAGTTTTGTATAAGGATGGGCACTACTGCAACAAAATGAATACAGCACTCAAAGTGATCCCTGACTTTAGATCCAAAGTCCTTGTATTTATGGCTTCTTGAAGAAGCCATTTACATCCATTCCTTCATATTCATCATGGCCAAATGAAGATCTTGTAACTTTTCACTAACTTTTCAAGGGTGGTGCTTTAGAACAAAATATATAAATAGATATGATATTTGTGTTCTTTTTTTTTTAATAAATTTTTATTAATGGTAATGGGATGACATTAATAAATCAGGGTACATATATTCAAAGAAAACATGTCTAGGTTATTTTGTCATTAAATTATGTTGCGTACCCCTTGCCCAAAGTCAGATTGTCCTCCGCCACCCTCTATCTAGTTCTCTGTGCCCCTCCCCCTCCCCCTAACTCTCTCCCTCCCTCCCTCCCATGTCCTCCCTCCCCCCACCCCTGGTAACCACCACACTCTTGTCCATGTCTCTTAGTCTCATTTTTATGTTCCACCAATGTATGGAATCATGTAGTTCTTGTTTTTTTCTGATTTACTTATTTCACTCCTTACAATGTTATCAAGATCCCACCATTTTGCTGTAAATGATCTGATGTCATCATTTCTTATGGCTGAGTAGTATTCCATAGTGTATATGTGCCACATCTTCTTTATCCAGTCTTCTATTGAAGGGCTTTTTGGTTGTTTCCATGTCTTGGCCACTGTGAACAGTGCTGCAAAGAACATGGGGCTACATGTGTCTTCACGTATCAATGTTTCTGAGGTTTTGGGGTATATACCCAGTAGAGGGATTGCTGGGTCATAAGGTAGTTCTATTTAATATTTATTAGCAATATGCAATATAACTATAATTTTTTTTGACAGAGACAGAGAGAGAGTCAGAGAGAAGGACAGACAGACAGGAAGGGAGAGAGATGAGAAGCATCAATTCTATGTTGCAGCTCCTTAGTTGTTCATTGATTGCTTTCTCAGTGTGCCTTGACCGTGGGTATACAGCAGAGCGAGTGACCCCTTGCTTAAGCCAGCGACCTTGGGCTCAAGCCAGCAACCTTTGGGCTCATACCAGTGACCATGGGGTCATATCTATGATTCCACACTCAAGCCAGAGACACCTTGCTCAAACTGGTGAGACCACGCTCAAGCCGGTGACCTCAGGTTTCGGTCCTCTGCATCCCAGTCTGATGATTTATCCACTGCACCACCATCTGATCAGGCAAAATATTCTTTTAAATTATATTTAGAATACTAAATAAACTTATGTTCAAATTATTGTCTTTTAAAATAGGAATCGAGCCGTCAGATAAATCATATCAACAAGATCATTAGAACTGCTCTTTCAAACTTTCCTGAAATGATCAAATTTCAAAACATATGTTGGGAGTTATAACCTGATTATTTTGCTAACCCAGATATTTATATATACATCATCAAAACTGCTTTATTATATTTGTACATCTTACCTATTTTTACTGTTTATTTGATATTTGGGATGACAGGTTGCTAATTATTCTTTTCATTTTAAAATATTTTTGGCATTTTCTTTCTAAGAAAAAGAAGATTAAGGAGACTGGGCAATATACATTAATAGAGATGCAGGGAAGGATAATTATTCAAACTTTTAAACTCATGCCTGTTTTAATATAGTTATATTTTACAGTGACTATTGATAATCATATATGTAAGATAAATATGGTATACTTTAATGTATTTTTTGAATTATCTACATTTAGGTGTTTTTGGAATTGTAGAATTTAGGCATTTCTAAGAGAAACAATGCCCATGATGAAGAAAAACAATATGCTCTTAGAACTGTCAGTCAGTATATTTTATGGTCTGACTGAACTTCTGGATTTGTGTTGAAATGACTCACTTTACTGAATTGTAGCTTTTAGTCTTGAATTGACATGATACACTCATCACAATTTAATGTCAGGTGACATAATATCTGCTTCTTGTGCCAGTGTCTACAAAATGAAAATGGAAAAAAAAAAACCCACAACAACAAAAAATGTTTGTCTGTAAGAATGTCAAAGTTTTTTTGGGTTTTGGACTTGCTTGTCAGTTTAAAACTTTTCAGTTTAAAAATGTCCTATATATGCATTTAAAATAAATGGTAGGGGGAAAGGCTAGCACATAACTTATGTAAGTATAAGAGAGATGACAAACTGTCTCTTCTCCTTTCTAACTCTTCCACGACCCAAATAGCACACAATGGAATGATAAAAATCATTGGTTCTATTTTTCTGCTATTCTAAAATCATTCTAAAGAGGACATTCAGTCCATCAATACATTTTTAGGACAATCGCAGTGAATAATTATGGACACATAGGACAATGAAAGCATCATATTAAAAAACAAATATTTTTTATTTTGCTATAAAAATATTACATATATACTGGTCCATTTTCTTTCAAAGACTCAAGAATGAAGTTAACATAATTTGAACTAGACTCAAATTATTTTTTTATTTGGATAATACTGTATTTTCAAATTGTTTCTGCATAAATTAGAGATGCATTGACACTTAAAATGAGTCAAAAGATTGTTCAAAGAAAGCTTAGAACACAATATATAGCAATTTCTGATTCCTGTAAAAATTAGAAGAGATTATGCCATATTTATTTAAAACACTATTTTGAAACAACATATGTTAGTCAAAGGAAATATTTTTAGTAAATTAATCTTATTCCATAAATTCTCAACATATTTTCAGATTTTTTAGGCTAATTTATTTTGGTCTGAATAGTTCTATCATTATTTGCTCTATTATCAAATCTAATAAATTTACCATCTAATAATTTCTGAGCCAAGAATTAGAGATAACCGTATTCTAATGTTCTCATGTAACCTAATGCTCTTATTAGACTCAATTAAATACTGATATTTTGAACCCAAGGCTCTACATCGTACAACAAAGCTGAAATTCTTTGAGGAAGATGAAAAAAAAAGTGTCTGATACTATGGAGCTTTTATTTATTTATTTATTTTTGGTTGCAAAAATTTATATCAGATATATTTTATGGCTATGTAATTATTTCCATAATTATTTGTTGGAATCCTAATAATGAAAGCCATGCCTGCTTCCAAGGGCTCTTGTTTTACTTACACAGAGACCCAAATTTGAGTTGACATGTAGAACATAGTTAGTCAATGTAAATTTTATTTTTCAACTGACACATCTAATTACTTACAGAATTTGAAATGGGCCCTGGCCGGTTGGCTCAGCGGTAGAGCGTCGGCCTAGCATGCGGAGGACCCGGGTTCGATTCCCGGCCAGGGCACACAGGAGAAGCGCCCATTTGCTTCTCCACCCCTCTGCCGCGCTTTCCCTCTCTGTCTCTCTCTTCCCCTCCCAAAGCCAAGGCTCCATTGGAGCAAAGATGGCCCGGGCGCTGGGGATGGCTCTGTGGCCTCTGCCCCAGGCGCTAGAGTGGCTCTGGTCGCAACATGGCGACGCCCAGGATGGGCAGAGCATCGCCCCTGGTGGGCGTGCCGGGTGGATCCCGGTCGGGCGCATGCGGGAGTCTGTCTGACTGTCTCTCCCTGTTTCCAGCTTCAGAAAAATGAAAAAAAAAAAAAAAAAAAAAAAAAAGAATTTGAAATGCAGCAATCTGCTGCATATTGGATCAATATCAGCATTTTGTACATTTGAGTAGGTAGTGGTATATATCTACTCCATGGAATAAGACTGAACTGAGGTGAAGGTGCCATTTTTTCAATTTTCAGATAATAGAGCATTATTTGTATATCTGCTTGCATTAGACTGGGAAAGTAGAGAAAAGACTATCCCTTCTTTATTACTAGACAGAATTACTGAAAAAATCATACACATCTTTAGACATAATTTCTTAACTAGTTCACTTATATATTTCTTCTGTTATCACTCTCCCTGTTCCAATCTGCAGAGCAATCTCTAAAAAATGAATCTGTTTTCTTTACTCTGTTTAACTATTTATCAGTTTCACATTATGCTTGGGATAAAGACTTTGTGTCCCTATTTGCCGCCCAGCATCATCTGTGAGGACCATCTCTTTGCTACTTGTTCGTGGACTACAATTCCATAGTTCATTATTGCCAAACACCCTCTTGATAAGGACCTTTTTCTTATGCATATCTTTCCCACAATAATCACTTGTTTAATACCTATGAGTCCTTAAATTTCACCTGAAATGTCACCTTTAAAGAAAATGCTTTTGGCAATAAAAGAAAAATTATAACTTACTTCGTGAGATATTTTGATTGATCTTTGCCTCAGACCCTAAAATAGAGTTTCTTAAGGCAGAATTTTTTTTTAGTTTTACTCTTATTTGTCCAGCACATTTCAATTGGCTAGCACTTCACAATTGATTGAAGTCTGAATAATTTCTGGAGATGGGCTATACCTCAATTAATATAATCTCAGGAGCACATTGCAAATATGAAGAGTTTGGACTTGCTTTGATCAATTTAATACTTATAGATAGCTTGTTATTATCTCTGCTATAGCAACTATCTTCCTGAATAATGCATACATTCTGGCTTACAAAATAATTATATTTACATTATTTTATCTGGTTCTCACAACTCTGTTAATAAGTAAAAATTCTCTGAAAGTAAATCTCTATAGAAAGATTCTTGGGCGCCCCACCCATACACACACCATATGGTACGGTGCGTAACCGTGCTATGTATCTAGAGTGATAGAAATAGCACCTTCCTCTACACTTTGACTCTAGACTATATTGTATATTTCACCATAGTGTATGTTTCAATGGAGAACAGTCTTCCCCCTTACTTTTGTACTCTCATTGCTCAACCACAATATGAAAATATTAATCAACTAATAAAGCTATTTTTTATGTTTTAATTTTAAGTTTTTGAGGTAGAAATTGAAAGGCAAATCTTCTTTTAATAACTTGAATTATTTGAAAAATAAAAGCTAATTCATTAGCTATTTTAGCAGAATGGAAAGAGTGAAAGGAGTAGAGGAAGTGGGGTCCTTAAGGGAAAAGGTTACACTTTTGAAGCCATGTTTAGCATGCAACAGGAATGTAAAATAAATGTATCATTGGTTTTTTTTCCTCAGTATTAAATTAGAAGTTCTGTTTCTGTACAGTTGTATTCCTACTTGACAGTCCTACTTGCATTCCAATGTCTACATATTTTCTCACTTCAAAGATTTTTTTATAATGCCCCCTCTAATATTTTGAAACTAGAAAAAAAATGCATTTTTTTCAAAACCTGGATGCCAAAAATCTGTTGCTCCATTAAATTATTTACTGATAGCACTGTCCAGCTTGACCAGGTAGTGGCACAGTAGAGAGTATGTCGACATGGGATGCTAAGGACCCAGGTTTGAAACCCCGAGACCATCAGCATGAGGGTGAAACCATAGACATGACCCCAAAGATGCTGGTTTGAGCCCAAGGTCACTGGCTTGAGCAAGGGGTCACTGGCTCAGCTAGAGATCTCCTACTGCCCGTCAAGGCATATATGAGAAAGCAATCAATGAATAACTAAAGTGCCACAACTATGCTATGATGCTTCTCACATCATTCCCTTCGTGTCTGTCACTCTCTCTTTCTCTCTTGCTTAAAAAAAAAAAAGATAGCAATGATAGCAATGTCAAGAAGTTGCAAGACAAGGAAAGGAGCTTTTCTTTATTTTCTGAAAATATTCTTTTATTCTTAGGTTTGCTGTAAACCTATTATCTTAAGACTTCATAATATTCATTTTTTAAATTTATTATGTTGACATGGTTTCAAATGTGCAACTCTATATAACACCACACCATTTATGCACTGCATCATGCCCCTCGTTTCTCATGCAAAATCTCTCTCTATGCCATTCATTTTTACCAAACTATAAAATTGACAGAATGTTGTCTATTGTGATTTAGGGTTAGGAGGTATCAAGGCTCTGGCTTGGTGTCTCAGGGGATAGAATATTCTCCTGGTGGACCATGGTTGTGTGTTTGATCCTAGCACAGACTAAATCAACCAATGAGCTGCACAGTTAATGAAGCAACTAGTGAAACAAGTTGATCTCTCTCTCTTTCTTCCTTTCTCTCTGTCTCAAACCAATAGAGAAAAAAGTTATAGTGAGTCCTCAGATGACAACACAGTTCCATCCTTACAACTATGACATAACCTGAATTTAAGTGTAAATCGAAACACACCCTTGCCTAAGTCACTTACCTATCCTAACACAGTTGAAAAGTAGAGCATAAAACACAACTAAACCACAGGAAAAGGAAAAGGACAAAAATATACTATACTGTACACTATATTGTAGTAACAGAAAAAAAATGACAATAATTGAGTGTAAAAAATTCCTTACCTTTATTCCTGTGGTTGGCTTGTACACTGGAAGGGTTATGGCAAGGTGCAAGAGAGTGACCTATTGGGAGGGGAAAGCTGGAGAAGCAGGAGAGCCTGCAGAAGGTGCTGGAGATACTGGGTCAGGTGAATCAGGATTGCCTAAGGAACATGCAGGAGACTCTGGAGTTGATTCTACCTGTACTACAGGTATTTCATCTCGAGAAGCAGCTGATGTAGAGGGTATAGAATCTGTTGCAGGCCTTTCTACCTTCATAGAGAATTGTTACAGGCTAGTATGCAAGGTTTATGACTTCTTGTTTTCCAAAACCTGCCTATAACATTGCAAGGCATCCATAACACCTCTGTAGACCTTACTGAATATGTCATCGCTGGGTCCTCAGCCTGAAATTAAGCCAACCCATCCTCTGCCACAAAAAAACAAAAAACAAAAACAAAACAAAAAACAAACAAAACCTTCTGCCAAACCCTTAGTAGTAAATCTCTTGCGTTCCGGGGTTTCTATCTCTTCTTCAATCAGCTGCTTTACTAGCTGAGTAAGGTCGTGAGCAGACGGCTCCTCTCTATGTGATGCCAGTAGCTGTGACATCCATTATGATGGCTTTCCTCTTCTTTTAAGGACTACCATCTGAAGACTCTGAATTTTGTTTAAGAGCCATGATAAGAGCCAAAAAGTCACCTAACAAAGCAAAACAAATGAAATAGTTGCAATTTTAACAGTCTAATGACGTAGGTAAGTGTACTGTGTGATGCCAACTTCCTCATTCATAAGCTCCGTTACTGCGTATTCTTTCACTGCACGTAACCAAACTAGTCCGTCCACATAGTTCATAAGTATGACACTAATGGCGTAAGCCGAAATACGTCTCAATTTTTTAAAGTTTTTATGATAGCGAGCATTGTAAATTTGAAACGTTGTATGTTGAGACTGTCAAAAGCTGAGGATCACTTGTATTAGTACTAGTTGATTTTTCTAGCATAATTTTGAAAAATAGGATAACATTTATATATTTCTAACCATTTTATTTTTACCTGATTTGTATATCTTTCAATATAGATATCTTCACTATGACATTTGCTCGTCAAATTTACGTTCCCTTTATTTGATTTCCCTATATCTGTCAGTTATAATAATTTAAATCAAATAGATGCAGGGAAATATAGTTTATTACCAAACTTCAACAAGGATTAAAAAGTAACTTGTACCTTTATAATATATGTGAAAATGTCTGGAATATGTATAATAACCCATAACTTGGATAAGTCTTTGGAAAGCCAAAATAGTTAAATATTAACTGCATTACTTTAAAGAATATATAAGATTCTGGTGTTCTAAAGCAATAACTAGAGTAATTTAATTTTATATTAACTATTTGCTTACCATTCTATCAACAAAACACAAAAGGAAAGAGTTATACAGAACCATTCAGCTAATATATTTTCGATTCCATACTGTTACACAATAGTGTAGATAAAAGGGTTAGATAAAAGCTTAACAGTTATTATAAGAACTTCTGTTTAAGAGAATAATTAATATTATAATGTTAATTTTCACAATTAATTAAAATGAAAAGAGAAGAAAAATAAGCACAGAAACTTGCAAAAACAAATGGGATAAGGCTGTAGAGCAGATGACTTGTTTCAACAATTTTCAAGTTGCAGAAAATGTACAGAAGTTGGAGAACTTCTATTTATGGCAATTTGGTTATTGAGCAGTGTGAACAAATCTCACAGAATAGAAAACCACAAACTCTAGAATAAGTTATACAAAAACTTTCTTTCTAACACATTTCACAGCAGGCAAGAGAGTGAGGGAAATGTGTGAGCCTAAATGATGATAAAGCATGAATTCAAAGAAGAAAAAAGGCTTTGAAGTTGGTAGCTGCCTTAGGGCATTTGACAATCATTGGATGCTATGTCTTGGGTTTTAATTATCTGTATATATAGAGGATAAAAAATAAACCCTAGAGTCTGCACATGGTAAAATGTCAAATTATAGACACTCAAGTAAAGCCTAAATCCTTGAAAGAGGATGCTGCCATCCATAAAAATTGAACGCAGCTAAATCTTCACCACACATAACCAGACTGTATGTATACTTGCTCAAATCCTTTATTCTCTTTGAAAAAAAGAGTAGTTTTCAGAAAATGCACTAACAGAAGTAGGGATTTGAACTCAGTGCATAGTTTTGGCTAAAAAGTATTAATCTAGAGTATGGTTTAAAGAAGTCCTGAATTAATAATGACACAAAGAAGTTGACAAACTCACATTTCTGAAAGAGAGCATCTTTGCACTGAGCTCTCCAAAAATTAGCACAGGTAAAGGCACAATAACTCACAATAAAAAAGTCAATAAGTATGTAAAGAAATGAACCACTCTAGACAGAAATCAGATCAAACAAGAAAAATACAAATATAATTTATTTGTTTAAAATAAATTTGAAATTATAGCAGAAGAACAGAGATCTTTAAAAAGCAAAATTATAATATTTGAGATTACAAACACAGTGTATGTATTACGTAACAGATTTCAAACATTGAGAGGTGAGAGGAGATCCAAATATAGATCTGGAAAAAAAAAAAACAGTAATAACGACATGCAGTATGCGACAAAGGAATGAAGAACATGAAAGTGATTACAAAATATATGGAAGATATAACATGAGATAATTCAACATATGTATTATTTAGTGCTTCAGCAGTGGATAATAAAGACATTTGGGAGAAGCAGAGTACAAAAGAATTTTTAGAAATTTCCAGAAATGTTTAAAGTCACCAATCCCTAAATGAAGACTAATGGATTCCAGAAAGAATAAAAGTATCTTCTAATTTGTTCATATTATGGTGAAGAAGGTAAGCATAAAAGGCAAAAAAAAAATGTTAAAAGTAACCAGAGAAACTAGTTGGGAGATTATGGACCAGTTTGATCCCCAGTCATGGTACATACAAGAACAGATCATTGTTTCTCTCTCTCTCTTTCCTTCCCTTCCCTTCTCTTTAAAATCTGTAAGTAAATTAAAAAAAAGAAAGAATAATGGCTTAGGTGTCTAAACACATATTTAAGAAAAAATACACATATAAAATAAATATAATACAAACAAATATGTAGTTCTATTGAAATTCTTTAAAAATTAAGGCAGTGTTGAAATTATTATTAAAATTTTTATCTCAAACTTAAATGCCCCTGACATATTTCAAAAATATTACTAAAATATTCGAGTGATTTTAAAGTAAAAAATGCAGCCTGACCAGGCAATGGTGCAGTAGATAGAGCATCAAACTGGGACACAGGACCCAGGTTCGAAACCCCGAGGTCGCTGGCTTGAGCACAAGCTCGTGTGGCTTGAGCACTGGCTCACCAGCTTGAGCGCAGGGTCACTGGCTTGAGCGTGGAATCATAGACATGACCCCATGGTTGCTGGCTTGAGGTCAAGAGTTGCTGGCTGATCAAGGGGTCACTCACTCTATTGTAGCCCCCAGATCAAGGCACATATGAGAAAGCAATCAATGAACAACTAAAGTGTTACAACAAAGAATTGATGTATCTCATCTATGTCCCTTCCTGTCTGTCCCTATCTATTTCTCTGTCTCTCTCTCTTTCTCTGTCTCTGTCACAAAAAAAGTAAAAATACAGATTTATCATCAATGTATTTTTATCATAATTGACACAAAAATTAACTGGGAACACACAAAATTCAGCGCATATGTTGATTTAAATAAAACATATTTTATTCAGTGGACAAATATAAAAAACACTACAAAATGACTACAGATTGCACATGTTAAAGCATACACATAATTATAAATACCACTTTATGTTCTATATATTATTCTGTAAAGCAACTTCTACCAAATTTAAAAACATTTAAGAATCAATAGTTCTATTTTTCTTTTTAGTTTCACTTTTTGAAACTAAACTTCATATTTCCTTCTTTGCCTCTCATGTAATCTCAACTGTAACTTAGTAATGGTGTAAAAATAGCCATAGAAAATATGAATATCAATGAACATGACTGGTTGCAATGACTTTATTTACTGAAACCAGGTTGGCACAGTATTTGGCCTGTAAGGCATTGTGTACCAGTCTCTGTTAAAAAGCACATATTGCCAGACATGAATATATTGAAGATCAAAATTAATATGATACTTAATGAAAAATACTATACAACTCGTAATAATTTTAAAGTCATTTGTAAATACTTCAAATCAAAGAAGAAGTCACAAGCCAAGTTAGAATGTATTTAAAAGTAAATAATGACTACAATACTTGATAAAGGGTTACAGTTGCTGAATCAAACAATTTATGAACTAAATTAGAAGTTACTGAATACAGGCTGAAGAAGAAAATAATTCATTAAAGAGAAGACAAAATTAAAGAAGGGCTCAATAGTACCTGTATTTGTTAAAACATTTATAAACTAAAATTAAATTAAATTGAAAACTTAAATAACTTTTGTAATATTTCCCTCTTTTTTCAAAGGAATAAAAAATTTGCAAATGGCAACGTTAGGAAAGAAAAAAAGAAGATAACCACAAGAGTAGCATACACTTTAAAAGAGTAAGAAGATAAATCAGCATTTTGCTAAGGTATTAAATATATTTAATAATTTAGATTAAAGAAAAAATACAAAAATAGAACATAAAAAGTCTCATGAATAAATGTAGGAATTTAATAATAAAAATAATCAATATTGAAAATTGGTATAACAAAAAAAGTCAAATTTTACCGATGAGCTATATCACATATTTCAAGCAAGATAATTTCAATGTTATATTAACACTTTTAGAAAATACAACATCTGAAAATACTGATTATTTGAGTCTGGTCTCTTCATGATGATATCAAAACAAAATAATTATGATAATAAAAATGATTATTACAGTCAAATTTTATTACAAAATACAAGTCCAAATCTAGACGAGAATAGAAATACAAAAAAAAACAATGTATTTAAATGTGCACACATGTATACATACATATTTATTTTCCAAATTGACATATTAAAGGAAAAGAAGAAGAAAACATTTCAATTCTCTTCTGTGAAACAAAAATACAAACAAAAAACATATTAAATTAGAGATACGGCAAGACAAGCATGGTATTGTATAGTGAAACTATAAAAGCATTTCTTTAAAATAGTAAAAATGCCAAGAATACCACTATTGCTAAAGCAGTTCATTGTATTAAAATTTCTGGCCAGTAAAATTTTAAAAAGCATGATTCCCAAAATGGTCTCACTTTTCTTCCCTTCTAAATATTGTTTCTACTAACAGAGGGATTCTTTGTCAATTCTCCACTGAAAGAAATCTAGATTTTTCCTCTGTTCTATTACAGAAATATCCAAATATTTTACAATGGTATACAAGTTGTTAAATGATGATTCTCCCAGGTGTCCTTACTCTCTGTCCCCGCTACACACTGGCCTTATGACTTAAGGCATATCCGCACTTTAAGATACTTGCAGTGGCATTTCCTTTTTCTGGACACAGTTCCTCTATATACCTATTTATACACATTCCTATGTTTGCTTAATTTGAATCTACGAAGAGACCTAGTCAGATAGCCATAATAATATGCAATCCCTCTACACCATCTCCCACACTTTAATACTTTCTGCACACCATCTTACTATATATTTTCCTAGAGCACTCGTTACCTGACATTTTGAATAACTTACCTTATTAATTATTTTGATAAAATGATCATTTATTATATTATCTGACTGGTACCATTTGAAGAATGGAAGAGGTTGCTACTAATATGTCATAATCACAGGCATTAAGTGGTAATTCTCACAAGCAAACAAAGCACATCGTTGTTATTCACCTATCACTTATGTTTTGTTTTTTTCTTTTCAGTAATATGAAGTCCATGAAAGAAAGATCTTTGCGTTTTTTTTTTTTTTTTTTTTTTTTTACTGATGCAGTTCAGGTGGTTACCATACCAAAATAAATATTTATTTGAGGAGAAATTGCTGACAAATCTCCTTTTAGCCATAAACAGAAAAGCATCCCACTCCCCTCCATAAATATACTCTATCATCTTAAAAATAATGAAATATTACTGGTCAGTTAACTAGGTAGCAAATATAATTTCTAACTATATAACACAAATTCTGTTTTTCAAGAGGCAGAAATCATTCATGAAGTATTGACCTAAGTTAATATGGCCTCTAACATGATTCTCTTGAATAAAGTTTTGAATTTTGACACTAAGCCAGAGGGTTTTCCCCCCCTATGTATTATATTTCCTTCAAGTACTGAAGTTTGCCTTTCTCTCATTTAAAAAATTAGGTGGGTTTTTGCAAAATGAAATGGGGAAGCAGGTGTTGGCAACTAAAACACACACAGGCTGTCATGTGTAAAACAAAGAGACCAACTAGAGCACTTGGAGTCTTTACATTCCTGCCTGTCTTCTGTCTCAGCACAATCTGCAAAGTGCTGTGAGGATTGGCCTTATGTTTATTCATTGAGTAAGAAATATTTGCACATTTCCCTGTTCCCCTTTGGATGTAAAGTTCTGTGAAATATGATAAAGTAAAAGGAATGTTTGAATGACAGAATCTGCATACATATTTCCATTATAAGCAATAGGAATACTTGTGACTTTTCATCATTCAAGTGCTGCCTGAATATATATTTATAAATCAAATAGTAAATACTCTTTATGCAAGCAATCAATAGAAGCCTTTGGGAAATTAGCATTTATTTTTCAATATGATCACTTAAAAATAATATTCTAATAATTTAAATCTAACTCCAGGTGCAGAATAGAAAAAAAATTCCACAAAATATTGTTTCTGGTTTATACAGCTTCATTGAACCCCCATTAGATATCAAAATCATTTTTAAATATTATAAACATTGCCTATTTATGTAACTTCAAATGGAAAAATCTTTGTCATGAACTTACCATTTAAGAAATCAGGTAGTTAAGTTTGGAAATAGACCTCTTACCAGTTGCTTTGCAAATACAGTCTGTTGAGAATAATTGAGATTTTTATTTTATTTAATTTTATTTATTTTATTTTTTTGTGACAGAGACAGAGAGAAAAACAGAGAGAGGGAAAAACAGAAAGACAGGAAGGGAAAGAAATGAGAAGCATCAATCCTTCATTGTGCCATCTTAGTTGTTCATTGACTGCTTTCTCATATGTGCCTTGATCAGGGGGCTCCAGCAGAGCAAGGGATCCCTTGCTCAAGCCAGTGACCTTGGGCTCAAGCCAGCGACCTTGGGCTTCAAGCCAGTGAACTTTAGGCTCAAGCCAGCGACCATGTGGTCATGTCTATGATCCCATGCTCAGGCCAGTGATCCCACGCTTAAACTGGTGAGCCTGCACTTAGGCTGGATAAACCCATGCTCATACTGATGACCTTGAGGTTTCAAACCTGGGTCCTCCATGTCCTAGTCTGACACTGTATCCACTGAACCGTTTCCTAGTCAAGCTAATTGCAATAGATTCAACAACTGTAGAATATGTTTATTTGTCCTGTATCTCCCAAACTCTGACTCAGGTTTTATTGCATGAAACTCACAAGACAAAGGCTCTTGCTGTTTGCCTTTTAGACTAGATAATGAATACGTACTTCCAAATATGTTATATGCCATTTATATTGTACATTTACACATATATATGTACCCTTATATCACACGTACTATACTTATATACAGGATGGGCAATGTAGGTTTACAGTTGTGAGTGACATAGTTTGAATTAATAAAGCTAGTGTAATAAGCATAACCTGCATGTCCTTTTTCCATACTAATAACTGTAAACTTAGTTTTACCAACACTTGTACATAAACAATATAAACACAGACTAGATATATAAATGCAGATTTTTGATAGTATATCAGTTGAAAAGTCAGTTTAGAAATTTTCAAATACAGTACATCTTTTTCAACACTCTTAAAATGAGCTACATGATGTTGTCTCTATATGTGTAGAGACAGTTAGTACAACCGTAACTATATTGTTCTGCAACTTCTTGCATGGGTCAGGCAATCAACCCTCAGGAGAACTTTTCTAACTTAATTTCTTAGCAGAGAGCCTCAGCTAAAATAGTTACTAAAATAGTTTCTGCAAAGTAATTGAAGTCACTCAGGAATCACATGCACAAGAAATGGAAGACATTTTCTCTACATAAATATATAACACAGACATCTCCAGACATGCTATCCTCATACTACCCTTAATTATTAATATATTTCACCTTTTTCTAGTACTACCTATGTCTCTATAAACTCATAGAAACTTTCCCTGTACAAATTTATAACCTTTACAATTCTGTTCCAATAATGAAAAATCAATAATAAAAAAATAACAGAACAAAAGAAAAATTCTCAGTAAACATGTAATTGTGAAATCTACCCTCCCAGAAAAGTTCGTCTGATATAAAAGAAAATGGATCCGTTTTGTTACCAGGCAAAGGGGATTAAATATTAATAATACTAGGGGATAGCTAGTTTAATTTAGCCTCTTTTAGCTTTACTTCTGCCACTTCTAAAATTGGAATAAATAATAATTTACATGTATGTGCTGAATATTAAACAAAATAGAGTATTTAAAGTTGTTCTCAGATCACTCTACACTTAGTATATGTCATATATTACCACTCTTTCAAAAATTAAATATTGCGGCCCTGGCCGGTTGGCTCAGCGGTAGAGCGTCGGCCTAGCGTGTGGAGGACCCGGGTTCGATTCCCGGCCAGGGCACACAGGAGAAGCACCCATTTGCTTCTCCACCCCTCCGCCGCGCTTTCCTCTCTGTCTCTCTCTTCCCCTCCCGCAGCCAAGGCTCCATTGGAGCAGAGATGGCCCGGGCGCTGGGCATGGCTCTGTGGCCTCTGCCTCAGGCACTAGAGTGGCTCTGGTCGCAATATGGCAATGCCCAGGATGGGCAGAGCACCCCCCCCTGGGGGGCAGAGCACCGCCCCTGGTGGGCGTGCCGGGTGGATCCCGGTCGGGCGCATGCGGGAGTCTGTCTGACTGTCTCTCCCTGTTTCCAGCTTCAGAAAAATGAAAAGAAAAAAAAGAAAAAAAAAAAATTAAATATTGCTATTTTATCATATCTTAAGAGATTTGAATTTTAATTTATTTAAAGTATTCTAGAAGGAGTTTACACATTTTTTTTTAAATCCTGAAAATATCAAATGTGTAAGGTATAATTTTTTTAAACATTCCCTCCTTAATATTGTTATAGAGAAAATAAACCAGGGTTGGAATTTTTTTTTTTTTTTTTTTTTTTTTTTTGCATTTTTCTGAAGCTGGAAACAGGGAGAGACAGACAGACTCCCGCATGCGCCCAACTGGGATCCACCCGGCACGCCTACCAGGGGCGATGCTCTGCCCACCAGGGGGCGATGCTCTGCCCAACCTGGGCGTCGCCATGTTGCGACCAGAGCCACTCTAGCGCCTGGGGCAGAGGCCAAGGAACCATCCCCAGCTCCCGGGCCATCTTTGCTCCAATGGAGCATTGGCTGCAGGAGGGGAAAGAGAGACAGAGAGGAAGGCGCGGCGGAGGGGTGGAGAAGCAAATGGGTGCTTCTCCTGTGTGCCCTGGCCGGGAATCGAACCCGGGTCCTCCGCACGCTAGGCCGACGCTCTACCCCTGAGCCAACCGGCCAGGGCCAGGTTGGAATTTTTAAATACTTTTTTATTTTACGTAATTGGTTTAACAACTTACTTTCTATACAAGCATTTATTTTTCCCCAGTTAATTTATGTTCTCCAAAACAGTGACTTTTTTTTTCCTAATCTTCACAGAATTGTTTTTACTAATCAAGCACTTTGTTGATTATCAACTGTATAAGCCATCAATATGAATAAAAGAAAAAGAAATGGACCAGTAGGCTTAGTGGATGTAATCACTGATTCATCTTATTGTAAAGATTAGTTTAATCTTAATCTTATTTGTTTGCAACATGTTTGAAGGACTTTTAAATGGACTCATTTGTACCTTTGAACTCAGTGTCTTGAGCTGATGATTTTGGAGCCTGGCTGCCCTCTACAACACTTGACAGATATTTACTTGCAGGGCTTTGCCAAGTTTTTATCTAGTTTGTAAAATTTACTTATCAAGGCAATTTGCAAACTTTCTTAAAAGGAAGCTCCAAGCGATTGATTAATTTGCTTTTTGATTATACTTTTCATTACATTGCTCCCAGCCAAGAATTTTCACTTCTGAGTTGCAAAAACAGTTTGGTCATATTCATTCATAATTTGCATTATTGGCTTCAAAATATAGCTTTGAGTGATATTTTCATTTAGTTATTGCTGGGGGTTTTCTCTCATAAGAGACAACAAAATGCAGACTCTTTTGAAACTTCAAAGTAATAAAATCCATATTTTAAGTAAGTATCTACAAAAATCTCACATTTTTACTTTGGCTAATGAATAAATTGGAGTTAAGTGAGTCTTGGAGAGATAGGTCAAAATAAAGCAGTGTGTGTGTGTCTGTGGGTATGTTTAATTGAATTTGTACTCAAATATGCAGTATTGCAATATTTCAGATATGTACTCTTTTCAGAAAAATTATAAGGTTACACATTTTTCCTATCACAAAATCTAGCAGAGCTGAATAATGGTCACCTATTAGCTAGGTGACAGCACTTTCTAGTTCACTTCAAACCCAGGGAAAAATCCAAGGCTGAAAATCTACCTCCATAAGCAAAGGGCAGAGAAAGACTAAAGGAAGAGGCAGGTCACTGGTGTGGCAACTCAAAAAGTTTATTAAGGTAAACTTACCTAGGTGACATATCTTAGGTGATAGCAAGACAAAGTGAATGTTCTCTGTGCTGCTTGGCAGGCACCAAATAATTACATAGTATGGCCCTGGCTGGTTAGCACAATCAGGTAAGAGCATCGTCCTGAAACAACAAGGTTATAGGATCGATCTGTGGTCAGGGGGCACACATGGGAAATAACCAAAGAATGCACAACTGAATGGAACAACAAATGTTTCCGTCCCCCATCCCTCTCTCTTCTTCTCTCTGTCTTTCTAATAAACAATAAAAATTAAGTGCTGGCTGGATAGCTTGGTAGGTTGGAGTATCGTCCCAAGTGCAAAGGTTGCCAGTTGGATTCCTGTCAGTGTACATACAGGAGCAGCTTGATGTTCCTGTTCTTTAGTCTCTCCCTGCCTTTCCAAATAAATAAATAAATAAATAAATAAATAAATAAAATATAAATAAATAAATAAAAGAAAAAGGAAGAAAAGAAAATAATTATATAGTTATATAGTGTAAAAAGTGGAGGTTGGGGAAACAGTCACAGGGTACTAGTACAGGAATGCTATAGGTAGGGGAAATTACTTTACATGCTTAACCAAGTAAGGACAACAACCTATTCCAAGAACCAGTATGTAGCAGGAGCCAAGGGAGACATGCTGATTTATGTCACAATTAACATCGATTATGGATCAGACAGTCTGTAAGTGGGGTTTGCAGTAAGCAATCTTTGTTCTGGCATAGGTCTAGTTCATGATCAGACAATCAGACAGCATTTACATTATGGAATAGTATCTTATCCAAACTATCCACTCCTCCCTAATGAATGTTTGACACTCATGTTGAATGTCTAAACCATTAATTACCAAGTCTTTGTAGCTTTTCTCATGAAATGAGTCAATGAAAGAAGCAGCACATTTTTTATAACTCTGACTCAACAACATTCAGATGCTACAAAATTAACATTTTGGAGACAACAGATTCACGTAGAAAAGCCAAGTAGCCATGTACTGTAGCTAGAACTATATATGCAAAATGAAATAATATAGTGTTTTATTTAAAAAAATTTAAAAGCCATGTCTGGATATCTCTGTTGGTTAGAGTATTGTCCCAAATGCAGAGTTTGCTGGTTTGATACCCAGTCAGGGCACATACATAAACAGACTGATGTTTCTGTTATTCTCTGTCTCTCTCTCTCTTTCTCTCTCTCCTTTCTTCTTTCTCTAAAATCAATAATTAAATTTTAGACATATTTGTTATTAAACAAACTCAAGAAATGTGCTTTATTAGGTAATAATAGAATATCTAGGTCTTTTTGGGTTTTTTGGTGACAGAGACAGAGAGAGAGACAGGGAGAGGGACAGACAAGGACAGACAGACAGGAAGGGAGAGAGATGAGAAGCATCAATTCTCTGTTATTGTTCCTTAGTCTCCTTAGTTGTTCATTGATTGCTTTCTCATATGTGCTTTGACCGGGGGCTCCAGTAGAGTGAGTGACCGCCTGCTCAAGCCAGCGAACCTAGATTCAATCCAGTGATCTTGGGTTCAAGCTAGTGAGCCTTGCTCCAACCAGATAAGCCCGTGCTCAAGCGGTGACCTTGAGTTTTGAACATGGGTCTTCCACATCCCAGTTCAACACTCTATCCACTGTACCACTGTGCCACCACCTGGCCAGGCAAATATCTAGGTCTTAAAGAAAACATAGTAAGTATTAAAAGAAATAAAATGAATTATATTCATTGTGTATTAAATTATGTTTATTTAAAAACTATTAATGCGAAATATCTATTCAGTCTTTTACTCATTATAATTTGTTTATTTAGCATCTAATTATTGAATTAAAACTGTTCTTTATATATTAGGAATATATTTACTTTATCAGAATTTGTGTTTTGTAACTATTTCCTTCCCAATCTGTTGCTTATCATTTCATTCTTATATTGGTGTCTTCTGAAGGGGAGAGAATTTTTAATTTTGATAAGGTCCAAATTGTCATTATTGTTTTTCTTTATATGAATCATGCTTTTGGTGGTATCTAAGAATGCTTTGCCTGACCCAAAAATTTTACCCTTATCTATATATTTTTTAGATATTTTATATTTCTAGCTTTTGTATTTAGGTATTTTCATTTTTAAGGTAATGTTTATGTACAGTGTTAAGTGTCTTAATTAATTAAAACATTTTCATGTGAATACCCAATTGTCTCAGTACAGTTTTGAAACAATCTTTCCTGTCTTTGGGTTGGCAAACTCTGCTTTCCTTCAAAAGCTGTACATTACGTTGAGTGCATTTATATACATTATTACAAAAGTCTTATACTTTAGTAGCTATTATCATTCCATTTTGTATGTAAATTAACTAAAGTTCAATGATATTAAGTCAATTATTCTTTAGTCACATAGCTTCTAAACTAAATGCAAAATTTATACCTCCACAGTAATTCTCCTGGAATAAAATTTATAGTCACTTGGATTTTTGTGAATAAAACAACATGTAGAGCAAAAGAGATTGATTCATAAAGTCTAAATGTTTTTATGTATCTTAATACACATACACCATATGATGAAAAAGCGAAGTAAAAGGACGAGGCTGGGAGAAAGTATTTGCATATCTTATTTTTTCCTTTTTTTACAGAGACAGAGAGAGAGTCAGAGAGAGGAATAGACAGGGACAGACAGACAGGAACGGAGAGAAATGAGAAGCATCAATCATCAGTTTTTTGTTGTGACACCTTAATTGTTCATTGATTGCTTTCTCATATGTGCCTTGACCATGGGCCTTCAGCAGACCAAGTAACCCCCCGCTCGAACCAGCAACCTTGGGTCCAAGCTGGTGAGCTCTGCTCTAACCAGATGAGCCTGCGCTCAAGCTCTCGACCTCGGGGTCTGGAACCTGGGTCCTATGCGCCCCAGTCTGACGCTCCATCCACTGCGCCACTGCCTGGTCAGGCAGTATTTGCATATCTTATTATATCCAGCCAAGGTCTTGTGTTCAGAATATATAAAAACTCTCAAAACTCAGCAGTACAGAAATATAAAACAATAAAAATAGGGGAAAAAATTGAAGTAATTTTATTAATGAAACTAAATGAATGGGAAATAATTACATAAAAATATACATGTAGTTATTAGTGATTTGGGAAGTACAATTTAAAACTACAATGGGATACTACAGTACATTTATCAGAATGGCTAAAACAAAACAAAACACCACCAAAGTTTAACAATACAAAATGTTTGCAAATACTAGCAAGGTTGTAAAGGAACTCTTTCTCATATATTTTTTGTCAGAATGGAAAATGGTACAGTCAGTTGGGCAGCTTCTTATAAAATTAAAGAAAGGGAAAATTGTCCTGCCAGTTTGGCAGCATTTTATAAAAATCTAAAGCATACTTACATATGATTCAAAAATTCTGCCTAGATAAACAAAATTTATTTTATACAAAAACCCATACATAAATGTTTATGAAACTATTATTTAATCACCAAAAACCAGAGATAAGCTAAATGTTCTCAAGAGGTGAATGGATAAACAAATCATACATCCATTATCCATCGATTTGATGGAATACTATTCTGTAAAAATAAGGAACAAAATATTAGCCCAGCCAGTGACAAGGAGAAGCTACCAATTTCATTATGCTAAATTAAAGAAACCAGTCTTAGAAGATTAAATACAGTATGGTTGCAGTTTTTTAAATTTCTGGAAAAGACCATTCTATAAAGAGGGAGAAAAAGCCAATATTATCAGTGTTTAACGGAGTATAGCGAGGGATTGACTACAAAGGGGCAGCATGAGGAAATGGCTTGGGTGATGGAATTTCCTGTATGATGCTGGGAACATGACTGCATGTGTTAAAATTCAGAGAATTAGATATCAAGTCCCAATAAAAGAAATTGCTATGTTTTTAACAAAAAACTTTTTTTTTAATTTAAGGAATTTGTGAAATTGATATATTTGTAATATAAAACATTGATCTGTGCTAATTTGTGAAGTGTGTTTATTAATAAATAAATGTATATTTTTGTAATGTTATTTTAAAGAGTGATAGTCTGCATTAGCTTTTCCATCTCAAAATCCAGCTTATGTAGAAATTAATGCTTTTTGGAGAGAAAAAATTGCACAGATGTAATTTCCCCCAAAAGCAGGTGATATGAATGTAAATAATGTACTGTTTTGATTTTGAGCTTCCAGAATCCCTTGGAATATGAGATCTTGAAATGTCAACAGATTTGAAACCACTTTCAGGCATAGAGATGAATAAATTGATAACCACTTATCATATTTGTAACTTGCACTAATTTTCCTATTAAGAATCCTTGAGAAAGAAATGCAGCCGAGTTTCCTGTATCTATGATAATAGCACCATTACGCTGTTCTGGAAAAGCATAATCTAAACATAAACTTTGGTTTTATGTCACTTTTATTATGTAATAATCATTGATACTACATAAGAATATAAAGATAAGGAAAATGTTAAAAAATATAATTATATTAAAATAAAAATTCTTGCAGGCTTCTGGGTCAAATGCCAGTTTCAAGGTAGATTTATTTACTGCTTAAAATACTCATTAAATGATTATATACTTACACTAATATCTACACTAACATGTGTTTGTGTGTGCTATCAATAGTAAAAATCAGCATTCCAAAAGGCTATTAGACTAGTACAAAGTAATGCACCTACTACAATAGGTGTCACAAAGTTTGGTTAATACTATGTACCTATCTTGCTCTGGCAGTCTACTAGTAGATGATGAAAATGGTACATTGAAGATTGAGGCAGCATACAACTGATAGTTACCCATCACATTGCCAAATTTCCTTCATTATGCCCTGGACCAGAAATCAGATCTTAAAGAAATCATAAATATCCCATAACTGTCTCATTAATTATTCACCCTTTAGCCTTAACTGTTACCATATATTTTCCAGGCCTTCAAATAAGCCGAATGCATTCTGTGAATAGATAAAATATCTCTGAACGATTATTGATATATACAACAGCGGAATTTTCTCATTTCCTTATAAAAGTTAATACTTCTAAATTGTACAAATGGATAACACGCTGCTAAACTAAATATTTAAGTTGAGTTTAAAACATACCTCATTTTCTTGGTTGGAATATTTAATACTTTGATTTATTTTGAGATAATAAAAACCCTTATGTGGCTCTGGCCAGTTGACTCAGTTGTAGAGCATTGGCCCACGTGTGGAAGTCCCGGTTTGATTCTTGGCCAGGGCACACAGGAGAAGCACCCATCTGCTTCTTTACCCTTCCCTCTCTCTTTTCTCTTTATCTCTCTCTTCCCCTCCCACAGCCAAGGCTCCACTGGAGCAAAGTTGGCCCAGGAGCTGAGGATGGCTCCATGGCCTCCACCTTGGGTGCTAGAATGGCTCCAGTTGCAATGGTGCAATGCCCCAGATGGGCAGAGCATCACCCCCTAGTGGGCTTGCCAAATGGATCCCAGTCAGGTGCATGCAGGAGTCTGTCTCTCTGCCTCCCTGCTTCTCACTTTAGCAAAAAATACAAACAAACAAACAAACAAAACCCTTATGTTATGACTAAATGTTTGTTACCTCCCTCAGATTTCTATGTTTAAATCTTACCATCAGTGAGATGGTATTAGGAGGTGAAACTTTCAGAGGTAATTAGATGAAATCATTAAGGTGAAGCCGTTGTGAATGGTATTAATGAATGTAGTGGAGTCACAGGAGAGGAATTCTCTCTTCTATGTGAGGCTACAATGAGTAGTCTGCAGTCTGCAACCTGAAAAAGAGCTCTCACCAGAATCCAATCATGCTGACAACACTGGCATTGGACTTGCAAACAACCAGAACTATGAGAAATAAATTTCTGTTGTTCATAAGCCACCAAGTCTTATTTGGTTATATATGTCTGAACTGACCAAGACTCCTGATATTACTTCTTTTCATGAACAAAGAATGAATAATTCTATGCATATATTCAAATTTTCTTTAAGTCATCCTTTGTTCAATTTTTTCTACTTTCCTTCAAAATTAAAGAAGAAAATAAAAATTGTCATGTATTTATGGGTAAAGTTCATATTTTGGTTACCTCTGTGAGTAAATAATGTGATAAATAAGGGTACTTATTTTGATAATAATGAAACATAGTTTTGCCAAAATGCTTTAACATTGAGAAAAATCTCTTTCTGTTCATTAACTTATTGTTTCTTTTATAGTAAATTATTTTTAGGGGAAGGTTATTAATAGTGGTTGGTAAAAAGAAACTATTTAGATCTTAGCTCTTTTACGTTAAAAATATGTGACTCACTAAAAGTCTTTAATCACTAAGCCTTACTTAGGTGCTTTATCTCTAAAATGGAGATAATAATAAGACATGTTTCAGGAATTATGAAAATGGAGAGATAGCACAGAGCAGTATTAAAAAACAAGGATTTATTAGAATAAAATTCAGTTGTGTTCCAAATGAGAATTTAGAGAAAACATCATGAATATTTATGAATGCTAGGAAATGACCATATCAGTTCTGTAATTCAGTATCAGTCTGCAGGCAGATTTATTTTTCTTCTGCCATCGTAACACTACTTAATTTGAAATGCATAAAAAATATTTGAAAACCATAGATTTGCACAGTAGTTCTCTGTATCTGGCTATGAATGTAACTCTTCTGAGCGTACCAAAATGTCAGTCTTAAAAATTAAAGAAAAAGACTATACTCGCAAAGCACATTGAACTCTATAATTTGATTTCTGGAACCTCTTGATGGCCCTTCCAACAGTAATTAAGTCTATGCTTGCCTGATAAGGAGAACAGCCAGTTCCTTTAGTCAACAACCCAGTTCTCAGACATCCCAGAGACGGGAAAAAGAATAACAAATTGCATTTATAAGAGTTTTTCCCTTCAATATTTTGCTTTGCCATGGTAAAAAGTTATTCTGAATTTTGAAAAACTGATTCAGTCTGAAAATATTATTTTACATAATTGATAAATTGATTTCTAAAATCATATTTGTAACTGGAGGATAGTCTTTGGTGTGCTTTTAAAACTAATATTATCACCTGGCCTGTGGTGGCACAGTGGATAAAGTGACGACCTGGAATGCTGAAGTCTCTGGTTTGAAACCCTGTGCTTGCCCGGGCAAGGCACATACAGGAAACAACTACTATGAGTTGATGCTTCTCCCCTCTCTTTCCTTCTTTCTCTCCCTCTTGTCTCTCTAAAAATCAATACATACCCCCCCTCCAAAAAAACCCCACCAATATTATTACTCACCCAAAGATTAGGTTTGCCTTAATTATTGACTTAAGGAATATTTACATTTGTCACAATGGCTTTGAGTCAGGTCATATTAGCACATTTTTCTAGAATACAGTAGAGATTGTTATTATAAGAGCATACTCTAAAGCTCTCAATTTTCAAGTCTGCTTTCTCCACACAAGCTTTAAAATATACTGAAATTCTCTAACCCTGCAAGGAAGGGTATTGTGAAAATAACAACCACCTCTTTATACAGGGTAAAGCGAAAAAGTCTCTTTTTTGTATCCTCCCAGGACTCCTTATTTGCTCAGAGAATTTCTACTTAAACCAAGAACACTGCTTATTTTGTTGTTGTTGTGACTGTTTTGTTTTCCCCTCTCTCTGTTGAACTTACTTTTACAGAGCTCAGACTGAAGATTTGTTGGATTCTTGTAACCATTAGAGTCTTGTATTAAATATAAGATTCAAAACAACCTCTAGTCAAGACATTCCCATAATGATTTTATAGAGAAACCATTATATTCTTAATCCTGGCTCCTTGGCATTAATATATTTGGCTGAAGTCATTCCCAAATCTTTTTGAGTGCTCTGTTTACTTGCTTTCTACATGGGTCCCCCAGTTCTTTGTATTTTCTCCTGGGGGAAAAATATTCTTTCTTTGAGGACTGCAGCAGCTCTTCTCTTTTTGGTAACTAGCCAGTTTATAAATTAAATATATCATGATCTTGGTTTATTATCTCTTCATGAAAGCCCCATCTTTGGTAATGAATACTGTATTTACTGTCTGTACTTGATAAAACTAAATGTCCTTCATCATGGGTCTATAGAGCTTTATTTTCATTCCAGAGAGACCAGGAACATGTTTCATATACTCTTACTCTTACAAATTTCATTCTTACTCTTACAAATGCTCATTATAGTTTCTCGTTGTCTCTGGTCAGACCCAACCCTCTGGGTTATTTGTAAAACCAAAGATAATAATACAAGAAGCTAGGACACCTAAAGTACACTACCTTCAGATCTACTAGCAGAGGACACAAGAAGGTTTAATTTGCTGTATTTTCAACTCTTATATCATTCCAGTAAGTAATTCTGATAAATAAAAAAGACAACACAGTATTTGTATGCAATTATTGGATTAGTTACCTACACTGATTTTTCTAGTGTTAGTGGGAGAAGTAGCACACTAAAAGTATCCAGGAATGGTTAAGCATACTAATTTAGATTAAACTTGAATAACCTTCCTTGACTGCCACACATGTAATTTCCAAATTTTTCAGTGGACTTTTACCCATGATAGAGCTGCTTACCTTATTTATTGAATAGACAATTCCTAAGCTGAAAAATTAAGTTCTTTCTGGCTGTTTAGTATCTGCAGTACTTATGAGAAACAAATATAAATCCTGTAGGAGTTAAGAAGAGAACCATTAATTCAATCCAATTATATAATATCAATTATTAATATAATATATTAATTCAATTATATAATATCTAATAATATAAACTCACCAAACACGAAGTAAACAAGCTACTGTGTATTTGAATCAACATAACAAACAGGTAGGAGTTGGTTGGGGCCTAAAGCTATCAGAGCCAATCATTTTTAAAAACAATATAAATAAACATTTATGAAACATGTACACAATTTTTATTGACAAAACATATAAGCATACAATTCAAATACAATGACCAGAAAAAATAGAAAAATATATAAAAATTAACTCAAAATATGATGAGTAAAACATCAGATTAGTAGTCACAAAGGAATATAAATTTTCTAAATTGACAATATATTACAAAAGCATTATTCAGAATAAAGTTCAGAGAAACAAGAAGATATCTTTAAAATAGTTGTTTCTTATGAAATTTTGACTTTTTTCTAGTTTGCTATATAGTTGAGTATATCATATTTCTGAAAGCAAGTTAATATTACATAAACAAATAACTGTAGAATGGTAAAATTAATTTTAATAAATATTTTCTCTTTTTAAATTTCTAGAAAAATCTAACATTTTATAAATAATATGAAGAAATATAAATAAGATTAAAGCTGACTAATATAACCAATAAATCAAAATTTCCTTTCAGTTAAGATTATTCAAAAATATCAATTCAAAATAGCTAATAAATGATAAAGAGAAATGGTTAAATATTGGATTTTTAACTCTGAATAAATAGTTTCAAACAATAAATATCCAGTTAACATAATTAACATAAACTAGCTTTCAGGGGCCCAGAACTCGCTTGATTATATGAATAAACCAAGTAAAATACTAACAAGCTCTTCATGTTTTACTTAAAAATCATAACTTCAGAGCTTTAATAATAATTGAAAAATACCTATTGAATATTTTATATTCCTAAACCATTAATTTAAAGATGTGGACCACACTGAAAGAAATGTAATGAATAAAAATTGATATATAGAATTTTGCAGCCAAATTTTATCTAGGTGGAATGAGTATCTAACAGAATGCTTAGTAAAAACCAAACTGAAACAATATTAAAATTATTCAAAAATACAGATGCATGTATTATAGATTCTTTTTTTATTTTTTTTAATTTATTCATTTTAGAGAGGAGAGAGAGAGTAAGGAGAGAGAGAGAGAGAGAGAGAGAGAGAGAGAGAGAAGAGGGGAAGGAACTGAAAGCATCAACTTCCATATGACCAGGCAAGCCCAGGGTTTTGAACCGGCGACCTCAGCATTTCCAGGTTGACACTTTATCCACTGCACCACCACAGGTCAGGCTGTATTATAGATTCTTTACAACTATATAGTTACTAGCTTTAAGGGGAAAAAAGTAATCTATTCAATTTGATTAGAAATTTGCATGGAAAGCTTGCTTTTATAGAGTAAAGATAGAAGAAATATTTCAGTTCAACCTTTAAAGAGTTATAATGGTTAAAGCTATTCTTGAAAGAAATAGAAATATTTTTTATTTCTAAAGTAAGAAAGGAGGATATTAAGCACCTTTTATAAATAGATGAATTAATAAAATTTACCATATTTTATTAATTTAACTTAGGATAGAAAAATAGAGCTTAGGAACAAAAAAGGACTAAGTAGAGTCATAGATAGTGTCTCTAAGACTAAAAGACATGAGACCATCAATTCAGTAAATAAAATAAATTAGAAATACAAAACAAGCCATATTCAATGCTTTAAAAAAGAACATTTTTGGCTTTTGTTTTTTAATCAAGAAAGAGTTTTTACAAATAAACATGGCAGGGACCTGATCCATGTAAATCTAGCAGAAGCAATGGGACTCATGGAGCAGAATAGATCAAGGCTCAGTTTTGGACAACAGGAGTATGTAAAAGTAATAAAATTTGTATGAAAGTTGATTTAAGAATGTACAAAATGACTAGACTAAGTTATGCACAAAGGATCACACAGCATCTGCCAGTTATTAAGATGTTATTACAAGTATCAAACAAGTAGTGTATGATTAAAGAAATGGAAATAGTGAAAATAATTTACTGTGTCAATGTCAGTTACCTGCATTTTCTTCCAGTTCATTAGTAACTATTTCAATTAGAATAAAGTCTTATAAGTAAGAACCTCTACAATATACTTGTTCTTAACAGTCAGGTTAACCAAAAGATATGAGACTCAGATACTCAACACAAACAAGTGTAACCTTTCATAAATTGACATTGCTATGTTTTGTACTCTTTCCATCTGTACTACTAAAAACTTGTAAGTCTTTGTCAGTTAAAATGAATATAAACTTTAGTGTGAATCTTTACTCTTGATTCACAATACATGTAATTCTGTTTTTGTGTGCTGGTCTATAGGACAGAAGTTACTTCAATTATTCCAGAAAAATAAATGGAAAATAAAATTGATCAAATAATCAAATTTAAAACTGCAAAGTAAATCACATATTTCATAACCTACTGGTGCTATTTTATACCATAAATATTTATAATTTGAGGTGAAAATTCATTGTAACTTACAAAACATATTATTTTTTAAGGTACCTCACGAATCATATTCAAGACTTCAATGATTCACAATACTACAATGCCAGAGCCATTCAATGGGAAAATTTCAGTCTTTTCATAAAATAGTTTTGAGAAAATTGGATATACACATGAAAATAATGAAACTGGATTCTTACAAATACACAAAAAAATAATAAATATGATGAAGTTAAACTCTCAAACTCTTAAGAAAACACAGAGGAAAAGATTCATGACATTATATTTGTCAATAATTTCTGATATGAAATTAACAGCACGTGGTACAGAAATAAAGGCCCTATTTACTTGCATGCATCAAAGTCCAATCAAATGTAAACAGGAGTTTGCAGCCAAGAGAGTAAAGTCTTATTAATTAAGGAAATGGCACCATGCAAGGAGTCAGAGGTGAGCTTATGTTCAAAGATCTGGCTTCCTGATAGCTTCTGGATTATATAGAGGTAAAAATCATGGTGACTAGGGTAACTGGGGTCATGGTTAGGGTTCATGTCTCTATTGACTGGTCGGAGAGAATGTAGTTGATAAATGTATCTGGTCCTGATGTCAGCTATGGTGTTGCTTTATCTGATTTCGTCACAACGGTGTGGTCGTGGGCTCATTCCTTTTTCCTGGGTCTGTAGCTGATACAAAATTGAGACCTGAATGTTATCTTCAGTTTGACTAAAACTCTGTCTCTGTGGTCAACAAATCCAAAGCTTTGCTCCTAATATTATTTGATGCTCACTAGAACCTAATTGTCCTGAGGACTTACTGATTGTGAGCATGAACATGCAAGGAGAGGGACTTGGATAAGGCAGGATGTTCCTAGACTGGACAAAGCTATTTTGAATGAAAAGGAAAAAAGGTCTGATTAAAATAATGAAATTTCCGTGGTTGAACACTTAACAAAAAATGATAAATTGAACTTTATCAAAATGAAGACATTTGTATACTCAAAATGTATGGTCATAAAGCTATGATGAGATAATGCAAATGTTATCAATGCTTAAAAAATGATTAATACTGTAGCCTGACCAGGCAGTGGCACAGTGGATGGAGTGTTAGATTGGGACCTGGAGGACCCAGCTTTCAAACCCTGAGATAGCCAGCTTGAGAGCAGGCTCATCTGGTTTGAGCAAGGCTTGCTGGTTTGAGCCCAAGGTAGCTGGCTTGACAGAGCAAGGCATCACTTGGTCTGCTCTACTGGAGCCCTCTGGTTAAGGCACATGTGGGAAGATGATCAGTGAACAACTAAGGTGCCACAACACGAAACTGATGCTTCTCAGCTCTCTCACTTCCTGTCTGTCTGTCCCTATTTGTCCCTCTCTCTGTCACACTCACACACACAACACACACAAAATTAATAATACAGTTTCCAGCTTAGCCAAAAAGTGTAAATGTAGAAATAATAAAAAGAAGGAGAAAAAGGTGTTGAAAGAAGACAGAGAGAAGGAAGGAATGGAAGAAGGAGGAAGGAAAGAAAGAGGAAGGAAATAAGGAAGAAATTTGGAAGACATTAAATGAAAGTTAGGGAGAAGAAAGAAAGAAAATGAGTAAATGCAAAATATTTAGACTTTTTTGTTTTAGTTTTCAAATTTTTCTCTATTAAATAGATATTATCAGAAAGACAATAGATCATGTTTATAGTTGTTTGAAAAACTCATTGAAGAAAAAATTTGTTATGAGTAAGAATGCCAAGTTAGCTAAAACACAGGTTAATTTTGTACAGACCAACAAAATCACAGGGTTTGAGTTATAATTTCTATAATTCAAAAATGATCACAATTTTTAAGTATGTTAATTTCTAAATTTATATGGTGGAAACCATCAGTCAAACAAAATATATACGTATATATCTGAAGATCATTATATTAGTGTGATGTAAGCTTATAAAATATACTTAAAATATTAAATAATATATTAGTTGTCATTTTGCCTTATTTTCTTATTGAATAATTGATTTCTTTAAATGTAAGATAATGAATGAAAGAAAGAAAAAAGGACTAATAGAAAGAAAAGAAATAACTGGATTGCCCTGGCCAGGTGGCTTAGTTGGTTAGAGTGTTGTCCTGATATACCAAAGTTGTTGATTCAAACCCCAGTCAGAGCACATACAAGAATCAATCAATGAATGCATAAAGAAGTGAAACACAAATCAATGTTTATCTTTCTCTATAAAAATTAATAAATACAAAATTACAAAACAATAACTAACTGTATGGAATCTTTGGAGGAATAGTCAGTTACACAAAACTTTAATTGCATGATGCAGTTTGTTAGGGGAACATAGACTTCTTTTTATTTATTTTTTATTTTTATTTATTTTTTCTCTCCCTCCCTCCCTCCTGCATCCTCCCTTCCCCCACCCCTGGTAACCACCACTCTCTTGTCCATGTCTCTTAGTCTCGTTTTTATGTTCCACCAATGTATGGAATCATGTAGTTCTTGTTTCTTTCTGATTTAATTTTTCACTCCGTATAATGTTATCAAGGTCCCACCATTTTGCTGTAAATGATCTGATGTCATCATTTCTTATGGCTGAGTAGTATTCCATAGTGTATATGTGCCACATCTTCTTTATCCAGTCTTCTATTGAAGGGTTTTTTGGTTGTTTCCATGTCTTGGCCACTGTGAACAGTGCTGCAATGAACATGGGGCTACATGTGTCTTTACGTATCAATGATTCTGAGGTTTTGGGGTATATACCCAGTAGAGGGATTGCCGGGTCATAAGGTAGTTCTATTTGCAGTTTTTTGAGGAACCACCATACTTTCCTCCATAATGGTTGTACTACTTTACATTCCCACCAACAGTGTATGAGGGTTCCTTTTTCTCCACAGCCTCTCCAACATTTGCTATTACCCGTCTTGTTGATAATAGCTAATCTAACAGGTGTGAGGTGGTATCTCATTGTAGTTTTGAACATAGACTTTTTAAACAGGATTTAGTACATTTTCTAGTGATCTAATAGTCAATAAAATATGCCTAAAATTATTCTGCCTTTCTGTGAATACTTTTGTTCTTAAATGAACAGAATATATTATCATTGTTTTGCTAAAAAAATTTATATAAATATGAAGAATATCCTCAAATATTTATAAATTATATACACAAAATTTTTTTCTCTTAGTTTGATAGAGACCATTTAAAGTAGTTTAATTAAATCAGTTGAATTCATGTATTATCACAAGTCAATACTGTGAGTTTTTGTCCATATACATTTATATAACCCTCACTCACAACAAATGTAAACATCTGTTAAAAATTGAAAGTATAACCTTAGTAATTAAAAAATAATAAAGTGCTAGACTATTATACATAATGTGTAATTATGAAGTTTACAATAATGAGGTTTATAAATGATTTAAATGATTGCTTCTTTTTTTTTTTTATAATTTTATTTTTTTAATGGGGTGACATCAATAAATCAGGATACATATATTCAAAGATAACAAGACCAGGGTATCTTGTCGTTCAATTATGATGCATACCCGTCACCCAAAGTCAGATTGTCCTCTGTCACCTTCTATCTTGTTTTCTTTGTGCCCCTCCCCCTCCCCCTTTCCCTCTCCCATTCCCCCCTCCCCCCCGTAACCACCACACTCTTATCAATGTCTCTTAATTTCACTTTTATGTCCCACCTACGTATGGAATAATGCAGTTCCTGTTTTTTTCTGATTTACTTATTTCGCTTCGTATCATGTTATCTAGATCCCACCATTTTGCTGTAAATGTTCCGATGTCATCATTTCTTATGGCTGAGTAGTATTCCATAGTGTATATGTGCCACATCTTCTTTATCCAGTCATCTATTGATGGGCTTTTTGGTTGTTTCCATGTCCTGGCCACTGTGAACAATGCTGCAATAAACATGGGGCTGCATGTGTCTTTACGTATCAATGTTTCTGAGTTTTTGGGGTATATACCCAGTAGAGGGATTGCTGGGTCATAAGGTAGTTCTATTTGCAGTTTTTTGAGGAACCACCATACTTTCTTCCATAATGGTTGTACTACTTTACATTCCCACCAACAGTGTATGAGAGTTCCTTTTTCTCCACAGCCTCTCCAACATTTGCTATTACCTGTCTTGCTAATAATAGCTAATCGAACAGGTGTGAGGTGGTATCTCATTGCAGTTTTGATTTGCATTTCTCTAATAGCTAAAGAAGATGAGCATCTTTTCATATATCTGTTGGCCATTTGTATTTCTTCCTGGGAGAAGTGTCTGTTCATATCCTCTTCCCATTTTTTTATGGGATTGTTTGTTTGTTTGTTGTTGAGTTTTATGAGTTCTTTGTATATTTTGGATATTAGGCCCTTATCTGAGCTGTTGTTTGAAAATATCATTTCCCATTTAGTTGGCTTTCTGTTTATTTTGTTATCAGCTTCTCTTGCTGAGCAAAAACTTCTTAGTCTGATGTAGTCCCATTCATTAATTTTTGCCTTCACTTCTCTTGCCATTGGAGTCAAATTCATAAAATGCTCTTTAAAACCCAGGTCCATTAGTTGAGTACCTATGTCTTCTTCTATGTACTTAATTGTTTCAGGTCTTATGTTTAGATCTTTGATCCATTTTGAGTTAATTTTAGTACAGGGGAAGAGACTGTAGTCCAGTTTCATTCTTTTGCATGTGGCTTTCCAGTTTTCCCAGCACCATTTATTGAAGAGGCTTTCTTTTCTCCACTGTGTGTTGTTGGCCCCTTTATCAAAAATTATTTGACTATATATATGTGGTTTTATTTCTGGACTTTCTATTCTGTTCCATTGGTCTGAGTGTCTGTTTTTCTGCCAATACCATGCTGTTTTGATTGTCGTGGCCCTATAATAGAGTTTGAAGTCAGGTATTGTAATGCCCCCAGCTTCATTCTTTTTTTTTAGGATTGCTTTGGCTATTTGGGGTTTTTTATAGTTCCATATAAATCTGATGATTTTTTGCTCTATTTCTTTAAAAAACGTCATTGGAAGTTTGATGGGAATTGCATTGAATTTGTATATTGCTTTGGGTAATATAGCCATCTTGATTATATTTATTCTTCCTAGCCAAGAACAAGGTATATTCTTCCATCTCATTATATCTTTTTCGATTTCCCTTAACAATGGTTTATAGTTTTCATTATATAAGTCCTTTACATTCTTTGTTATGTTTATTCCTAAGTATTTTATTTTTTTTGTTGCAATCGTGAAGGGGATTATTCTTTTGAGTTCCTTCTCAGTTGTTTCATTGTTGGCATATAGAAAGGCTATTGACTTCTGAATGTTAATTTTGTATCCTGCGACCTTACTGTATTGGCTTATTGTTTCTAGTAGTCTTTTTGTGGATTCTTTGGGGTTTTCGATGTATAGGATCATATCATCTGCAAAAAGTGATACCTTTACTTCTTCTTTTCCGATATGGATGCCTTTTATTTCTTTGTCTTGTCTGATTGCTGTGGCGAGAACCTCTAGTACCACATTAAATAAGAGTGGAGAGAGTGAACAACCCTGTCTTGTTCCTGATTTAAGGGGGAAAGCCTTCAGTTTAGTGCCATTTAATATGATGTTAGCTGATGGTTTATCATATATGGCCTTTATCATGTTGAGATATTTTCCTTCTATACACATTTTGTTGAGAGTCTTAAACATAAAATTGTGTTGTATTTTATCAAAAGCCTTTTCTGCATCTATTGATAAGATCATGTGGTTTTTGTTCTTTGTTTTGTTGATATGGTGTATTACGTTAACCGTTTTACGTATGTTGAACCATCCTTGAGATTCTGGGATGAATCCCACTTGATCATGATGTATTATTTTTTTAATATGTTGTTGTATTCGATTTGCTAGTATTTTGTTTAGTATTTTAGCATCTGTATTCATTAGAGATATTGGTCTGTAGTTTTCTTTTTTTGTGCCATCCTTGCCTGGTTTTGGTATGAGGGTTATTTTGGCCTCATAAAATGTGTTTGGAAGTATTGCTTCTTCTTCAATTTTTTGGAAGACTTTGAGTAGAATAGGAACCAAGTCTTCTTTGAATGTTTGATAAAATTCGCTGGTATAGCCGTCAGGGCCTGGACTTTTATTTTTGGGGAGGTTTTTAATGGTTTTTTCTATTTCTTCTCTACTGATAGGTCTGTTTAGGCTTTCTGCTTCTTCTTGACTCAGTCTAGGAAGGTTGTATTAGGAATTTATCCATTTCTTCTAGGTTGTTGAATTTAGTGGCATAAAGTTTTTCATAGTATTCTACAATAATTCTTTGTATATCTACGGTGTCCGTGGTGATTTCTCCTCTTTCATTTTGGATTTTGTTTATATGAGTTCTTTCTCTTTTTTCCTTGGTAAGTCTTGCCAAGGGTTTGTCAATTTTGTTGATCTTTTCAAAGAACCAGCTCCTTGTTTTATTAATTTTTTCTATAGTTTTTCTGTTCTCTAATTCATTTATTTCTGCTCTGATTTTTATTATTTCCTTTCTTCGGCTGCTTTTGGGTTGTCTTTGTTCTTCTTTTTCTAGTTCCTTAAGGTGGGAAGTTAAGTGGTTCACTTGGGCTCTCTCTTGTTTGTTCATATATGCCTGAAGTGATATGAACTTCCCTCTTATCACTGCTTTTGCTGCATCCCATAGATTCTGATATGTCGTGTTGTCATTTTCATTAGTCTGTATAAATCTTTTGATCTCTGCACTTATTTCTTCTTTGACCCATTCATTTTTTAAAAGTATGTTGTTTAGTTTCCACATTTTTGTGGGATTTTTTTCCTCTTTTTTGCAGTTGAATTCTAGTTTCAAGGCTTTATGATCAGAAAATATGCTTGGTACAACTTCAATTTTTCTGAATTTGCTGATGTTGTTTTTGTGGCCCAACATATGGTCAATTCTTGAGAATGATCCATGTACACTGGAGAAAAATGTATACTCAGTCACTTTGGAATGAAATGTCCTGTAGATGTCTATCATATCCAGGTGCTCTAGTGTTTTGTTTAAGGCCACTATGTCTTTGTTGATTCTCTGTTTGGATGACCGATCTAGAGCCGTCAGCGGTGTATTGAGGTTTCCAAGTATGATTGTATTTTTGTCAGTTTTTGTTTTAAGGTCAATAAGTAGCTGTCTTATATATTTTGGTGCTCCTTGGTTTGGTGCATATATATTAAGAATTGTTATGTCTTCTTGATTCAGTGTCCCCTTAGCCATTATAAAATGGCCATTTTTATCTCTGAGTACTTTTCCTGTCTTGTAGTCAGCATTATCCGATATGAGTATTGCTACACCTGCTTTTTTTTGGATGTTATTTGCTTGGAGTATTGTTTTCCAGCCTTTCACTTTGAATTTGTTTTTATCCTTGTTACTTAGATGAGTTTCCTGTAGGCAGCATATAGTTGGATTTTCTTTTTTAATCCATTCTGCTACTCTGTGCCTTTTTATTGGTGAGTTTAATCCGTTTACATTTAGTGTAATTATTGATACTTGTGAGTTCCCTATTGCCATTTTATATCTTCCTTTCTGTTAGTTTTGTGTCTTGTTTGATCCTTCTCTTTCGTTTTTCTATCTTTTGTTTTTATTTGGTTGTATTCCATACATCTTTCCTCTGTTGCTATCTTTTTTATCTCATGTGCTTCTGTGGTGGTTTTTTCAATGGTGGTTACCTTTAAGTAATGAAAAGGGTTCCTACCCTGTTCATTGTAGCACACTATTTTGTGAGTACTTTTGCACTCCATCGTCCTTTGCTACTGTTAATCTCCATCCTCTCCTCCCCTTTCTTTTTGTTGTTTTCACAGTTTAAATTTGGTTTTATTGTGTTCTTCTTGGAGCTTTTACTTGTGGCTTTTTTTTTTGTTCTCTGTATCTGATTGGAGAACCCCCTTTAGTAATTCCTGGAGTGGGGGTTTTCTGATGATAAATTCCCTCATCTTTTCTGTATCTGTGAATGTTTTTATTTCTCCTTCATATTTGAAGGATAGCTTTGATGGGTATAGTATTCGTGGCTGAAAGTTTCTCTCTTTCAGGACTTTAAATATTGGGGTCCACTCTCTTCTAGCTTGTAGAGTTTCTGCTGAGAAATCTGATGATAATCTAATGGGCCTTCCTTTATATGTTGTATTCTTCTTTTCCCTGGCTGCCTTGAGAATTTTTTCTTTGCTCTTGGTTTGTGTCAATTTCATTATGATATGCCTTGGAGTAGGTTTGTTGGGGTTAAGAAAACTCGGTGTTCTGTTTGCTTCTTGAATTTGAGGCTTTAGTTCTTTCCACAGGCTTGGGAAGTTCTCATCTATTATTTGTTTGAGTATGTTCTCCATTCCATTTTCTCTCTCTTCTCCCTCTGATATACCTATTATTCTTATGTAATTCTTTTTGATGGAGTCAGATAATTCTTGTAGGGCTATCTCATTTTTTTTAATTTTTGAGTCTCTTTCTTCTTCTCTCTGTTGTGCCTCAAGTTGCTTGTCTTCTATTTCACTAATCCTCTCTTCTATCTGACCTGTTCTATTAGCTAAGCTTGTTACTTCGTTTTTCAGCTCGTGAATTGAGTTTTTCATCTCTGTTTGATTTGTCTTTATAGTTTCAATTTCTTTGGACATATATTCTTTGTGTTCATTGAGTTGTTTTCTGAGCTCCCTAAATGCCTTTCTGTGTTTTCTTGTATATCTCGGAGGATTTTTAGGATTTCTATCTTGAATTCTCTGTCACTTAGCTCCAAGGTTTCCAATATATTAAATTTTTTCTCCATAGATTTTTCCTCATCTAGCTGTGTTACCTCTCTTTCTTTTGTATCCATGATATTCGATTTTCTCTTCCTTAATGGCATCTGAGGGTGGTTTTGTTGATAGTATTAATGAGATTTAATAAAGAATAAAAAGTTAAAAAAAATAAAAATTCAAAGAGTTGTTTTTTTTAAAAAAAATTAATAATGAAATAAAGAAAAATAAAATAATAATTTTTTAAAAAAGGAAATTATTCCCCCCCTCCTTTTTTCCTCTCCTCTCCCCTTTTTCTTGAGAAAATCTTGTGGTGAACTGTGAATTATAACAAACAATGCCTGTGATGGAGGTCCTGAATTGGGGAAAAGTAATAAAGGGGCAAAAAAAAAAAAAAGAAAAAAAAAGGAAAAAAAAAGGGGGGGGCGGTATGGACCCACAAAAAGCAAATAAGGAAAAAATTTGGGTCAAGAATAAAATTATTTGCTTTTAGGTGTTGGTGTTGTCTAAGAGTTATGATGAGAGGAATAAGAGAACAGAAAAATGGGGGGACAAATTAAAAAAATACTATTGTATTTAGTGGAACAAGAACTAGATAAAATGGAGAGCCAGGGATGGGAGCACTGCTAGTGATTTAAAAAGGTGAAGTAAAAAACCCCCAAAATGCCACAAACATAAGTTTGAGTCCCAGATAAAATAATTTGTTTGTTATTGAGGTTTGAATGAGAGGAGATGTAAAGGAGAAAGGAAGAAACTAGTATAGAGGGAGAAAAGAAAGAGAGAGAGAGAAAAAAAGGGGGAACCAGTAAAAGAAGAAAAAAGAAAGGAGAGAGAGAGAGTTAAGGGTTTTGGAGTGCAACCCTCATAGAGAGAAAGGAAGAGGAGAAAAAAGATAATGGGAGATGTAACACTTATGGGTAGTGTAGTTCAAGGAGAGGAGAGAGTAAGACCAGCAGAGAGTTAATCGGCCAAATTGGAGGAGGAAAAAAAGTATCAAGAATGAAGATAAGAAAAACAAACGAACAAATATAATAAAATGGGATAGGTTATAAAGTCTGCAGATTATTCTTGATTTTGAGAGGTTATCTTCTTGTTTTTTCTTTTCTCTCCCTCTTCCTGGTTGGTGACTCTGTACCCCAGGTTCTGCCCCTTTGGCACGCTCAGGTGGAGGTTTGCAGTTGATAAGTCTCTATGGCAATGTCATGTATTGTGCTTTATTCTCGTTGGGAGTCAAGGCTCATTAGCTTTCATAGGCTCCGACAGTGAGAGAGTCCGTGTTCCTGGAGCCTTTCTCCTAGTCTTTCCTTCCTCAATTAGTAGCCTGATAATCCAGCTATGGGGTTGTTGTTGCCTCTGCCTGGATAGTAAGAAGTTCAAAGAGCTGGGAACTCCCCACTCTATTTCCACTCAGCACAGGGCTCTGGGTAAGGCTCAGTCAGTCAGAGCTGCTAGCATAATCAGGCGGGCTTTCCGCCCACTCAAAGACCTCTGGCTCTGCCACTCTGTCCGGTAACACAGGCGGGCACCCACTTCCGGGGTGCTTGGAGGAAACTCTCATTCACTATCTGTGCGCGCAGACCAGGATATCCGGCCAGTAGTCTCACGCTCTGAGTGAAACCCCCAACCGCATGGAAATTTGCAGCGCTGGAATTCGCTCTCGCTCCGTCCCCGTGCGCGGCTTTTGCAAGGCGCTGGGGCGGCCCGAGATTCCGCTTTTGCTCACACAAAGGCCCCTGACTCTGCCCCTCTGTGCGATAACACGGGCGCGCCCTGCCGAGGCACTCGGAGGAATCGCTCATTACCTATCTGCGCGCGCACACCAGGATTTGAGGCCGGCCGCGTTTCCCTGAGTGAAACCCTCACCAGCACAGAAAATTTCCACCGTTGGAATTAGTTCTCGCTCCCTCCCGTGCGCGGCTTTCTCAGGGCGCTGGGGCTGCCCAGAGATTCTGCTTTCGGCCCACAGAAAGGCCTCTGACCCTGCCTCTCTGTGGGGCAACACGGACACCCACTTCTGGGGCTTAGGAAGAGATCTCTCGCCCACTAACTGCGCACCAACCAGGAGAACGGGTAAAATGGCTGCCCCGCTTGTCTTTCTTTGTTTGGGTTTGGCGCGAGTGTTAGCTTGTATTGCCCGGCTTGCCACAGGAACAGTTTTTCCTCCGCTAGGATCCCCGTGCCACAGCCTGGTTCGGCCTTTTGTGTGCGGCCTGGATGTATTCACCCCCTTTGCCCGCCTCAGTTTCTATATTCACAGTTACCAGAGAAAGCCGCCCTGTTTAGGTTAGTGAGGAAGGCGGAGCATTTCTTACTCCCTATTTCCTTCAGGATTTGGTTATATATTTAGCCAATTTTTCACTCGACCATACCTTCGGGTGTATTGTGAAGCATCTGGAGGCTCCAAGTATAGGTTTTTCTGTTTCTGGTTGAAGATCTTGTTGAGTTTTGGGGGAGATTTATCGGTATCGCTTCCTACTCCGCCATTACTCTGACGTCATCTCCCGATTGCTTCTTTGATTTCAAAGTTTCTTGAATGAGATTGTACTTTCAGAGTAAGTTGAAGAAAAATGTTGTTCAGAATTGGACCACAGAATTAATATTTTAAACTCAGTCAGAAGTCAATTATATGTCTCTAATTCTAAAAGTTTTATTGTCTTCTGGGCAAATAGAGTACACTTTTAATTCTGTCTCATCTGCCTTAGCCACAGTGATATTCAGGTGTATACTGATGCAGCAAGATGAATTAACAACATGATTTATATGCACGAAAGTCTGTTAATTTTTTCTGTAGTTATGACTTTCTCTCCAAATATACTAAAAATCTGCTTACATTGAGCTCAGTGTTCAGCATTAGAAACTAAGTGGTCTTCACTTTCCATCTAAATTTTTCCTGTATTCAGATTGGGTTAGAAATTTCTAGTTAATATGTTCATAGATCTTGTCATGTATTTACTAGTTTATTATGAAAGATATTATAAAGGATATAGACAAATAGCTGAAGAGGCTTGTAGGGTAAGCTCCAGCAGGGTCTAGAACACAGAAGCTTTTGTCCCTATGAGGTTGGGATGTGCCACCTTCCAACACACTGGTGCTTTCATCAACCTGGAAATAAATGCCTATGAATATTTTTTGTGAGAGCAAGTTTGTCTCCTGTGATAGCCTATATCAGAGTTTAATATGTTTTTATAATTTTTTAATTTGAACTAGAACACATGGTAAATGTTTGACATGTATTATAAATTTAATGCTTGAGCATTATGATATAGTTTTTTTCCTACCTTGTTTTATGGATATTAAAACTAAGGCTCAGTAATATTACAATATTGGCAAAGATTCAATGCTATGATGCCTTTAATTGATATTATATAGCTTTTTTTTCTTTACCAAGCATTTCAAGACTTATTTATTTATTTAATTGAATGCATTCGGGTGATACATGTTAACAAAATTATACAAGTTTCAGACGCCCAATTCTATAATTCACGTTGCTCCTTGAACAGAAATTTGCCCTGGTAATTATCAGTGTTGCCAAAGTATAAATAAAAGATTAAAATTAAAATTATTATCAGTTTTACAGGTGGCAATGTATGTACATAGCTATAAAAAGAAATGTCTGCATTTCTTCAACTCTTGAAATATCTCTGTGCTCTGTGGTATAAGCAGTCCTACATGTCTCAACAAGGTCATGAAGTTTTGAGTTCTTATATTGCTCTTATCCCTGATTGTTCTTTCTATCTTCATATACACTCATTCAAGTTTGTTAACGCAGCTCTTTGGGCATAATCTAAATTTGAACATAGTATATTTGCTGTAACTGCCATGTCATAAACAGGTATAAAATGTTACCCTTGAATATAAATGCATCCTTAAAAATGTCAAGTCCCTTTATTGTCTAATATCCAAATACTGCAACATAAAACTTGAGAAAAATGTGTGCATAGGGAGAAATCTGCACTTGAATCATATTGTAAGTGAAAATCTTGTATGTCACTGCACAATAATGTATTGTTTTGACAGAACTAATTTAAATTTTTAATTATTTCAGAATTTGAAAATTATGTACCCTGCTTGTTCACAAAAGTGCTGTAAGACAATTCTGATTATGTGCCCCTGGAGGCTGGTTGTGTGTACTTTTACTATCATAGTCCAGTTTTTTTCTGTATAATAGGTTAATATATTGTGTCAAGGACAAACTTAAATATTCAAATTTTCTTTGTCTTCTCCCTTTAAAAGCCTGATCTTGCTCTTGTTGATACTATTGCCAGGTCAGGAAAAAGACTGCAAGGTCAAACAGGAATCTTGTTTCTTACAGCACGTATTCTTTGCTTTGCTCACTTTGTACTGGGACATTAGCTGAGCACTCCTAAATGTTGTTAATGTTCAAAGTCCTAAGGGTCTGCAAGTGAACTATATCTTATTTCTCTATTCAAGAAAAAGTTGTTTACTTCTCCAAATGATAACAACCATTTTAGGGGGGGGCAGAATCATAAAGAACTCTATGAACTGCTCTTCTGAAATTGTTTCCATATAGTTCATAACTCTATGAAGTAGTGTGGTGGCCGCAAGCATTTACCTCATGGTCCCCAAGTAGAGGGAATATAACTGTCCCTGGGCACTGGATGTCAGGTAAGTATGATACTTTCTTGGGCTATTGGCAGGCAGTAGCTGAGCTCAGCAGGTGTATATTTTTAGACCTTTTCCAGAAGACTTAAATACCTTTAAAGACTTCTCAATAGCATTTGAAAGTTTCCTACATCATACAGTGGTTTACAAATCTTCAACCTTCTTTTTTTTGCCCCCACTTCTTTCCAGATCACACTTCAGTTGGGTTTAGACAACTTCCCCAATCTTATGAAGCTCCTTCTCCTGTTTCTCCCTAATATTGTTGCAAGTTTAAATGGTTTTGATACCTGTTCCTCAGATGATTCCCATCTGCACATGTTATGCTATTACCCAAGTTTTATACCATGATATAAATGAAATTGAATAATTGATCCAAGTTCACTGGCTTAAGGAAATTCATATCTGGGACTACACAACATTTCACAAAGGGAAGTCATCTTAGGTATTACTGTTTTTTGTTTTGTTTTGTTTTTTGCAGTAAGTTTTAGGAAAGAGTACTTGTGAATTAAACCTTAAGAACTCTGTAGATTGAAATATTTTTAATCTACAGTATATTTAGCAGAAATGTATTCTTTAAAGGGTCAGTATTCCAAAAATTTTAGAACTAGTACAGCAATACCTATATCACCTTTTCTTTTGAATTTTTCAGTATATTATTTCATTTTTAAATTGGACAAAAAAGCCTGAACTGTGGTGGCACAGTGGATAAAGGGTCAACTTGGAATGCTGAAGTTGCCGGTTTGAAACCTTGGGCTTGCCTGGTCAAGACCCAAATGAAGCTGGTGTTTCTTGCTTCCACCCTTCTCTCTCTCTCCTCTCCCCTCTCTCTCAAAAAATAAATTATAACAAAATAAATAGGAAATGTCCATCATTAAACTAGTGAGCTCTGATTGAAGCATAAAAATATATAATAAGTTATTCTTTCTTTCATCTATGATCTTTTATTATTTTTACAAATTTTGTAATTATTTTAAGTAATCATCTTGAAAAACAAACACAAATAGATGGAGAAATAAATTATCAGGAGATAATTTATTAGAGCTTTTCATTCAAACCAAAACTATGATCATTCACACATAGGTAGGGAGATATCCAGCTCAGTGAAAAACACATAGTAAACTATTATCAAACATTAACATTGAGTACAGATTCTAGAAAATGGCAGTGTTCCTTTGGCATATTTATTTACACCTAAATATCATTTTATTGCTTTGATGATTTTTTTTTGTCTTCATTCATGGATGGATGATCTGAGTCAATTGTGGCCCAACAGCATTTGCATTTTTACTCCTGAGCACTTAAAAAAAAAAAAGGTTTTTGAATTCATTAGCAAATTTCAATTTATGGCTTGTAATATTGTATTATTCAGAACAAATGATGTTAGATAAAATTCTAATGAATTTACATAATGGAATCTATAAATGTAATGGATTAACTGCATTAGTGTATTTGTTGCAGTGATTTACTTTTTCGTTTTAGATGAAAAAGAATGTTTTTAATTTTCCTTTAACAGATATTATTAATCTTGTTGACTTTGTGGCTAAACATGTAGTCAGATCTATTTACAACTAAAGATAAAAATGTCTTATGTCTGAGCCTCTAGGAAAAATAAATGCTGTATGAATTTCTTTAAGATTGCTTTGAATATAAACAGAAACAGTATATAAAAATATTTAAAACATATCAATTAAAAATAAAAATATATTACTTCATTGCATTATTTCTAAAAACTAAAGAAAAAAAATAACAGTGTAACAAAAATAAAAACTTAATTTATACAGAGTCATACAGACTCATTGGCCTCATATTTTTGAATATATAAACAATTTTTAATAGCAGACTTTGTTTATAATAAATGATGTTGAAAATAGTGATTTCTGTCACTATTATCATCCACACTTGCAGTAGTATATCTATGTTATAATCATATTTTTATTAAAATATAATAATTTAAATTTTCCAAATTCTAGGAAACATAGTCATAGGTATCTGAAAATATAAAGGAAACTGAAAAAAATGCATAGGTATGACTTTGAAGTCTAAATGGCTTATTAAACACAAATGATTACCTTTCTGATGGTCAAGACTTTAAATTATGAAATAATTAATATAAAAATAAAATTTTAATTAAATTAAAATGTAGCCCTTTAGGAAAGTACTAGCATATACATAGTGAGGAGGTTTGGATGGCAAAAAATAATAAAATCCAGAGCTAAGGAAAACACAATTACATTCAGATGAAAATGAGGATTATGAAAAATGTCAGCTATTTTTCTATTGAAACTCCAAATACAAAGCTTTGGGAGTTTGCTAGGCTGTACAGATAATTAAGTAGGAGACAGACAGCTTTAATAATAATAAAAAAAACCTTTTGTGATTTTAATACATAAATAACTTTTTAAAATAGAATTTATGTCAAAGTGATCTTGTCACTAAATAATATAATAGTGCCCAACATAACTTAAAACACCAATAGAGAGTAGGAGCTTTTATTATTCACCCAATACTGAAAAATAAATAAACATGCAAAACAGGATTAATGGTAGTATTCTTCCAAAAATGTAAAATCTGCATGCAGTTTTGAGAAAATAATCAGATAGTCTGAACTTGACTGTCATTGCAAAATAAACAGATTGATCTGTGATCTTCAGAAATGTCTACTTCATGAAAGAAAAAGAAAGGATTAAGAACTTTTCCAGTTAAAGAAGAGCAAGTGGACCTAGTAACTAAAGGCAAAGTAGAATGGTAGATCATATGCTAGATTGGGGGGAAATGCTCTAATGTATATTATTGGTATAAGTAGCAACATTTGAATATGAATTATAAATTAGAAAATAGCATTGCAAATTAGTAAATTAAATGCATTTTCTCTATGTAGCACTAGATGATTTTTAATTTACTGTGGCTTTTTTAAAAATTACTTTGGCCCCGAGAAAGATTTTACATTGAGTTCATGGAAATATTTGCAAATAAGATCATAATAACAATAATGTTAATGATAATAATAGTAATAATATTATTTTTCTATCTATTTAAAAATAAATGGATAGGCAGACAACAGAGCACACATGACAAAATATCAACCACTGATGAATTTGAATGAAAAATAGATAAGCAAATAAAAACTACCCAAACATTGTGAGGCACAAATACCATCATATTTATATGCACTGTGTTTCAAAATAACCTCCATACTGTGGATGAGGGAGACAAATTGACAGTTATTTGAAGCTTTGCCACACTATCATTTTAACAAGGCTGAGAGTGAGAAACGTGAAACAATGTGTTACCCTTTTAATGGAGACAATTAGTGGTGATCTATGTTAGACTAAAACGTACCAGTACTACATACAAACATAATTATAATGGAGAGTAGCAGGAATGTGCATAGCTACTTGAAAAGAAGCACTCAGATTTTCAGATATTGCCAAATAGCACTTTTGATCTCCGTTTTGACAAACTCTCATAAATATGTTATGGCAGTTTGTGGAAGAGTAGGTTATTTAATGCAAACATTACAAGTACATACTTCAAAATGTCCTGAGGCAAATTGTGTTGTTTTTTTTTATCTCCAATGTTTTAATGAAATGTAAATATACATATATACATACAGATAGGTATACATCAGTATATAGCTGATGAATAGCTGATGAGTTTTTACAAACAGAATACACCTACGTAAGGTCTCAGATCAAGAAGCAGAATTGTACCAGCCCTCCAGAAGCCTTCAGAGAAGAGAAAGTGCAGACACAAAATAAAACTGTAAAATAAACTCCAATCTACACTGTTTGTCCTGAAGCAAACTTAAGTGTTCCAAGAGAACATTTATAGACAGTGGTAGAGAAACAATAAGCTTTGTACTTTTCCTTTGGTCAGCAGGATTTAGAAGACTTTTTTTTTTGAAGTTCCCTTTTGTCTCCTGTCCCCATTGTTTATAATTATTCACTAGGCAGTTGATGCTCCTAGAATTTTGGATTATATCACTTTTTCTTTTCCAGTTACTTAGAAGCCAGATCCCATTGTAGTGCTTCATCAGATTTTGCAAGTGATTGGAGTTGGTGGAGACTTGGAACATAGACCTTAGAAGTACAGGTAGACCTATACAATGCATAGGTCATCTACTGAGAAAAAAGTAAGAATAAATGAGGTCAAGAAAATTTAAGACAGTTGATAAACATGAATACATATAGAGAAATCAAATAATCTAGCTAAAACATGCAACTACTAATCAAAGAGAAAGATACAGTTTCCTAGAAATAACGCTATGACCATTAAGCATAGTACAACACCATAGATAATAACAATTGAAAAATCTCTCAAACTGGATTTTTAAAAATCTGTATAAACTTATCTGTCAAAACAGGTAATCAGCAGAAAAATATAAATATTATGAATGAGAAATATTGACTACTGAGGCTTACTTGTGTTTATTAAGAAAGATTATACATAAAAAAACAAACAAACAACCCAGAGGTCATTGGTTCAAGGATTGTAGAGCACTCAGTTATATTCCCTGATTCTTTCATGTTTGTTGTGCTTGGTGTTCTTTGAAAGTCTTAGATCTTCATGTTGTTAGTTTTGATCAAATTTAGATAGCTTTTTGACATTATTTCTTCAAATATATATATATATATATATATATATATATCTTTTAGCTCACCCTTTACCTTCTCCTTTTGAGACTTCAATTTTGCATGTGTACTAGACCATTTAAAGATATTTCACTGCTAATTCTCTGTTCATTATATTCCAGTCTCCATTCTCTGAATAATTTTAAATCTGTCTCTGTTGCTTTGTCTCCATGAAAATACTTATTTTCTTCTGTACTGATGAATCTGGTATTTATATCAATTATTATAGATTAATTTCTAGAAATTTGATTAGTATTATATCTTGTATATCTACACTAAACTAATTTAATTTCCTATTTAGCTTTTAAAACGTGGAATAAGATTATAATAATTTTAACCTCTGTTTTAGTCTTGTTCTTGTGTGTGTGTGTGTGTGTGTACATGTGTATTTTGTATGGGTTATATTTTCCTGACTTTTTTTTCATTTCTGGTAAGGTTTGATTACATGGAAGATATTATGAACTTTTTACCTTGTTAGTTGCAGGATATATTTGTATTCCTCAAAATGCTATTGAACTTTGTTCTAAAATGTAGTTGAATTTCTTGCAAACTGATTCCTTTCAGATTTGATTTCAAAGTTTGCCAGATGAGATCCAAACAGGTTGTAGTCTATGGCTAATTATTTACCTTTAATTAGGCAGGATACTTCTTTTTTTAATTGAATTTGTTGGGGCAACATTGGTTAATAAAGTTATATAGGTTTCAGGTGTACAATTCTATAATACATCATCAGTGTACTGTATTGTGTGTTCACCATCCCAAGTCAAGTCTCCTTCCATCTCCATTTATACCCCGTTTTCCCTCTTCTACCTCCTCCTATATCCCTTTCCCTCTGTGAGTCACTGTTCTGTTGTCTGAGTCCATGAGTTTTTTTTTCTTAATCCATTCACTTTTTTCATGCTGACTTCCTAACCCACTTCACCTCTGACAGCTGTCAGACTGTTCTCTGTATCTATGAGTTTGGTTTTGTTTTGTTTGTTAGTTTATTTTGTTCATTAGATTCCATATATTAGTAAAATCATATGGTACTTGATTTTCTCTGACTGGCTTGTTTCACATATATAATACTCTTAGAGTATGAGTATTCTACCTGATGATCAAGGGGATCATGAGCTTTTCTAAATCCTCTCTAATTATTATAGGTGGTTCCTTCCCTAGACCAAAGCAAACTCTTTGCATGCCTGCAATGGTCTATGTACACTCCTATATACTTAAGGGGAACAAGCTATAGATCTCTCAATTTCTCTGTTCCTTTTTTCTCATCACTGGCACTCTCCCGGC